>NC_057868.1:6171874-6442129 GCF_019740435.1 Gambusia affinis
GGCGCCTCGAACACACAGCTCCACCATGTTGTTGTTGTGGTTTATCCAGCCGCTGCATGTTCGTTGCCGACTAATTTCCTTTCATTCGTCGCGGTAAATCCCAACGAACAGCGAAACTAACACAGCAGCGGGGCTGTCGGTCGAGGAGAACAGCGACCGCTGATTTAGAGGTCGGCGCTAGCCAGACACGGCTACCAAGCTAGCTAAATCCCCCGATACACGGAGCGCCATGATGATCATCAGCGACAACAGGCAGTGCCCAGTCCAGGAAAAACACACCGAGACAAAAGCCGGAGAGGCGCTCGGATCCCACTCACCGTCACCGACGGCCGCCAGCCCGAGCAGGGCCAGCAGCGTTAGGGCTATTTGTCTTAGAGCCATGTCTTCTGAATTCCCATGTCTACGCGAGGAAAAGCGCCCGAAGTGTGTCGTTATCAACACGGCCAGAGCTGAAACACAACCACAGTCCGACCGCACACACCACACCACTAGATACCAGCCAGCCAGCCAGCCCGCCGGTGACGTGTTTAAAGGGGGAGGGCTCCCCCTGCTTCCCTTCACTCTGCCTCGGAGGTCACGGCTGCGTGTGTGTAAGGGGAGGTAAACACAACAATGGCCGAATTACAGACCTCCAGTCCCACATTATCAAGCGAGAGTGAGATTTTCGCAGCTTTCCTTATAAATATACAAAACGAAACAGTTCAGCTTTCCTGTCTGGGTTATGATTCAGCCTCAGAAAAGATGTCAGAGGAAACAACTTTTTCCTCTTTATATACAGCAGAACTTACTAAGATATTAAGTGTATTTTTACATGGCATATTATTATTATTATTATTGGCCTCGTATTGTTCTATTAATTTTAAAATGGCTAATATCTAAATCAATAGGCATTGGCCAAAAAATGAAAATAATTTTTCTGACTTTTGCAGACATTCTTGGATCAATTTGTATGTGTTCGAATTTTTTTGTTTTGTTTTGCAGTGTGACATTAATTCGCTTCAGTTTATTTATTTTGTTGCAATAAATGTCACCTCAATGGATTTTACAAGGCAAAAAGGCCCAATTCATATCCAAATATAATTATACAACCAAATCTTTTCAGAGGTATAGACGGATTCAAATCCATTACACATATAAATTTGATCCAAGTTATGATGCAGTGCATTCAGATTCTGGGTATGATGCACATTGGTAAGAAGTTACATACGCAGCAGTTCCTCCCTCTGAGTACCTATTGGTGACAATGGAAAGAAACAACTTCCTTTTAACAGGGAGAGACCTCCAGCAGAGCAAGGCTCAGACTGAGAGGCTCTCCACTATGACTGACTGCAGTTTGAGAGGACAAATCCACAATTGTCTTCTTGAGATGCTGGATTTGTTATTTCATCCCAAGATCAGCAGTGACCCTCATTTAGCCGCCCCCTTCATTCATAGTCTGCCTGTCTGGTTAATGAGTCAGTCTGATGTCATCTTCCTCTATATGTCACAGAAAAACAGTACTTGTGTATAAGTTGTTTTATACTTGCCACATTTTGAATTTTGAACATTATATGTGGAGATTAAAATTGGATTTATCCCCGTTAATCTTAAGTAAAATCCCGTTAATCTTGAGATGGTTATTTGTAAAAAATGTTCCAGTTTTTTTTTTCCAGGATGTATCAGTTTCATGCCTGTGTTGTGTTATTTTTCCGAGTATGTATTCTTTTGTAATTTTATGACAGTTTTAGGACATTTTATTCCCTTTTCTGGGATATGGCCTATTTCTAGTGAATACAAAAAAACTCCATCTGTCCGGGGATGCATTGCCCTATTAAATGAAATAATAGAAAACCAGAAAACAGAAGAGTCTGAAAAATACATGAAGTACAAAAAAATGGTAAACTATATGTATACATAATTGTTTAAGAAAAATTAAAATGCCTCCATATTATTACATTGTTACTATGCTGCATCTTTTTAAACTGGGAAAATGTTGTCTGTAAATTTTAGTTGGATGTAAATTTTAACTGACTATTGCAACCTTTTTGTGAAAAGAAACCAATAATTAAAAGAAACAAGAAACACGTGTGACTGCAGGAGTGTTTATTAAACCACAGTGGCTGAGAAAGTGAGACATGACGAAGTTGTCTGATGTAAATGGAAGTGCTCAGAGTGGGCTTGAAAGTGAAACAATTCCCCTGTGTAGGATGAAGTTTAAAGGCCAGCAGGGGAAGAACTGAAACTGAAACATTCAACATGATGTTCTGTACTGACAAACAACTGCTGGAATAGACGCACAGCTATAAAAGAAATCTCTGAAATTGTGTCAACTATGCACTGCTTTCTTTTAGTCTATCATCTAAAATCCTGATAAAGTAAAATAAAATTTTAGCTGTAACACACCAAAACTGAAGGTATACAAATAGCTTTGCCGCTCACTGATTCCCATAATCCAGTTCTGACTTTAAGCCCACCTGTTTAGAGATTCTTTTGAACCATAATAAATGAAACATTTACTAAACATACTAAATATGGTGAGTACTACACATGCTAAATTAGTATTTAGTACTAAACATACCAATCATGTTTAGTATGAAACATATTTAGCATGTTTAGTACTACTAAGCATACTAAATATATAGTAAGTGTAGTACTAACTATGTTATCAAAAATTGATGATGTGTATTCATCATCAACATCGTAAATACACATGATGTGTACTTATGATTTTGATGATGGCCTTCATTAAAATGTAATGTTCATTACTGGTTTTATCATTTGTTGACTGCATGGTGTCTTTTATGACTTTGTGGTTTTTACGATGTAAAGCACTTCGAACTGCCTTGTTGCTGAAATGTTCTATACAAACAAACTTGATTGATTGATTGATAGTTTCAGGCCACTCCATTATCAGTTCTTTCAAGATTTTTTTTTATCTCCACACTTCTTAAGTAAAAATGATATTCAGCATTGTTGGTGCCTCTACTGAGTCACCAGCAATGACCCCGATGTGAAAAATACAACATCAATACAGGACCTAGTCGTAGGGCAGAGAGTCTGTGTAAATTAGCATGGAGAGTTCGGACCCCCAGATATCCAACTGCTCCCCTCCTGCAGTGTTAAAAATAACCCTCATCCGACTGGGCAGACAGAGTGGGAGTATTATCTCACTGAGGTTTGTTTAACATGGACCAGACAACATAGACACACACACACACACACACAAACACACACAAACACACAAAGCCACAGATAAAGGAGAAATGGAGAACGTTCGACTGGGGCAGAAAGAAATCTTGCAGATGCTACACAGCTGACATCAATATCTTCATTACATCCGCTGCAACATCCTTTAGGTTTTGCAGAATTCAGCAGCAGGTCCTGATTCATCGTCGACTGCGATCTGTTGCTTCTGTAGTTCACGTTGTGCGCTGTTTATCATCAGAGGCCATTATTTTTGTTCATGCACATATAAAAAAATAAGATAAGCAAATAGGATAAACCAAAGACCTAATCAGACGTAGACTTCCTGTAAAGATAACGCCTTACAGAAACTCACTGAAAATCTTTGTTTACTCTGAGAAGACATTGAATGTTTACTTTTTAAAAGTTTCTTTTCCAAGTAAGATCAAAGAAAACCTTTCGGTTTGCCTATGCTTAAACATTCCAATTCATCCGTAATAATTAATGTGTTGGTAATTTGAGGATTTGGTGTTAAATCCTAAAGGTTTGAAAATATGTAACAGTTCCACATTTACTATCACAAATAATAATAATCACATGTAATTATAAAGCTGTTTAACAGAAGATATTTTGGCAGAACAGTACTTTTATTTATTGAGATTTTTTGGTTTTATCCTATTTTAGTAATACACTTTAAATTGGACTTTATAAATGTCGCAATGATTACTTTGACATTTGTATTTAAGAAAAGGCTCTTTCCTGTGCAATAACTGAGGTAATGTAGTGAAGATTAAACACATTTATCAAAACAATTAAATGTAAAATGTTTCCATATTTCAATAGTCATATGAAATGCTTGTATGTTGACTCTCTGTTGCCCTCTGCTGGTCGAAAAGAAAACAACAAGAACGGGTTTATTTGCAAAGTACAAAACCTTTATTAGAGATCTCCAATATTTCATATCATTCTGTGATTTACTTTCTTGACCATAGCGGTACATTTTAGGTCTAAATAAACAAACAAATTAAAAATTGGGATAAAAAAAAGTGTATAAAATGTGCTTTAAAATAGAAAATAACATCTCTTGAAATATATTTACACTAATATCAAGATTGTAAATAACCAGTGAACCCTTACAAGGTTCAAAGCTTGTAGAATATGTACAACTAAATATTTCAGTCTGTCTTTGCTACCTGTGATAAATGCTCCTTTAACTTAAGTTGAACATTTTTACATTATAGTCAATACTGCTTTGGTGAGAGCTTCTAGGGAAACAAGCCAAACTTTTGTGCTGTCTATGACTAGGTTTTTGTGAAAAACCCACTTTAGAAAAGTGTGAGTAATAAGGCAAGGATTTCCCGTCTTGTAATGGTGAGTAAAAAAAAAAAGTTCCCTTTACGGCCCCTTCCTTGGAGAACTGCTATAAATGTGCAATTGCAAAATGGTCAAACACATACGGTTTTGGGAAGAGTTGATGACTATGCCGATGACGTTCAACATTCCTCCTGTTGGTTTTTGTAGTTTCCATGATATTTCTTGGGGTTTTCGCTTAGATGTCACGTTTGAGTTTCTCTATGCTGAAGTCGCTTTCGACGTCCAGCTTGGAAAGAGTTTTCTTCACCCTCAAGGCTGTGAGGCGGGCCGTTGGGTTCTGGTACCAACACTCCTTCATGATCTTGACGATGGTTGATAGGATCTGTAAACACAAAGGTGTAATTAAAGTAATAGCCACTTGCAATATGTCCTTATTTGAGTAAAACTTCATAGTACTGTTTCAGTTTTTCTTCAAATGCTTCTTTCTTGTAAGAATGCAAGACACTATAAAATACAGCTTATTCATACACTGCAACCACAGTCTTGATATGATACATCTCAGTGTATCATGACATCTGTCTGCCTACACTGACGTGATGTGTCTGGAGAAGATTAACCACAAAAGGAGCCAAAAGGAGAACAGTGACAAGACAACAAGCTGTGCACTCCAAATATCTGGCCTTCATAGCAGAAAGCCAAGAAAGTACATAAAAAACAGTCATTAGAAATTACCCTGAGAATTTGCCATTTGGGAGACACAGTAGACATGTGGAAGAAGGTGCTATGGTCAGATGAAATTAAAATGTTACTTTTCTTTTTGCTTCCATGCAAAATGCCATTGGTTATGCAATGGGGATTTTTTTTTCCTTCAGTGAGAACCGATTTTCAGAAGAAAAGGGGAAAGTAAATTCAGGGTGATCCTAAAAGAAAATTTGTTGGAGGCTGGAAAGACTGGAGACGGGTTCTCCTTCCAGCTGGAAGTGTGGGTCAGTGGTCTTATTCACAAGGGACAACATAAAATTACTCTACAGAAACATGTTTTTAAAACTGAAAACACAAAAACAGTTTTTTTTTTCACTTGCTCAACAATCAGGTAAAAATGTAAACATTTCATTGACACAAAAAGTTAGATTTTTGTACAAAAAAGGGAAAGACTTGTAGAAATAAAACACAAGAGTCTTGCACGTTTGCCTCATTAAAAGAAGAATATGATTCCCAGCTATTTTTGGTCCATTGTTTTCTGTGCTGCGGCTTTACAACTTTTTTTTGCCCACATTCAGCAACAAAGAACAGGACATGAGTGACTCTGTCTGTAAAACCGGGTACTCTATTTAGCCAAGTTCAATGAATGGGTGAGTCCAAATCTGTTTTTGAGTAAAACTTGAATGTCTTCAGTTTTGTTTACTGCAAAATTGAAAGGAAATATTTTCATTTTTAGAAAGATTACCATGTCAGTGTAAATTTCATCTGGAACTTTGATTCTGTAATACAGCAGTGTGTTTGGTTGTGTGTGTGTGTGCACTGGAAGGACTTACTGGGTGGGAGTGGAGCCTGTTGTGCAGGCTGGGCTTCTGCTGGTCCACACACACCACCTTCTTCATCTCCTCAAAGCTTGGATCGGAGGGCACCAAGTCAAAGAAGGGTGGTCGATACTCCTCAACAATCCCTAAAAGTGGGACAGGAATAAACAAGACTAACTTAGTCCCATATATTAAAAATAACAAGCATGACAGAGAAAATGAAGTTCATGAAAGTAAATATACTCCCAGGCCAACTGAAAGATCACGTCATACCTCCTCAAATTTATATCAGCTTCTTATTTATTCATCCCCGCATAAATTTACAGCACATATATTTTTCCCCTCATAAAAGGCTTGAAGCAGCAAGATAAGCTTGGTGGAGATAAGCTGCAGTGGGAGTGTTTGAAAAGTATGTTTGGCTGAACAGGACAGCAGGAGAGATACTGGTTCCCTGGTGACTGCATGAAGACCTTCCCCCACATATGTATTCATCTGCACATTGTGTCCGTGTGTGCAGCAGCATTGTGTAACCGGTTGCACATGGGAGTGTGTTTGCAATGACAACTTGTGTGCATGGGCATCTGGGCCATGTAACAGTGAGTGCTGACAACAGATAAGACTGTTTATAATTACTGCAGTGCTAATCATGGGAGAAGAGAGGAGAGACAGACACAGAGGAGGAAATAAAAAAACAAAACTGCTCAACTGATGAGATGCAGTCTTTTGAGTGTGTATATACTTCCAGAACGAACAACATGGTGAGAAAAGACACATTTTCGGTTTTCCGACAAATAGGGGGAAACTAATAATTTCTTCGTATTTTATTTGGCTCAGATTTTAAAACAACAAATCTACTGCAATGCCTGACAAGTGTACTCACACCCCTGGACTATTTTCACATCACTAGGAGAAAACAATGCAACATCTGGCATTTTTAGAAATAGAAATCCAAAATGTGCTACATGTATTTCGTTTTAACACCACCCTGTCTCCACTCCCATCTTTCACTACCTTGAGGTATATATTATTCTCCACTCACTTTGCAGATCTAGAGACTGGCAACTTTTCTAATTTCTCTCTGCAGCATAACTAAAGCCCAGTCAGAGTTGATCAAGTTTTGTTCCAATTTTTTTATTTGATTTAGCTTTGAATTTTGACTATGCTGTTCTAACAAGTTGAAATGCTTTCATCAAACTCAAACTTTATTTGTATAGCACATTTCAGCAGCAAGGCATTTCAAAGTGCTTTACATCAAATCAAACACAAAAAACACAATGCAACATAGAATCAACAATAAAAGCAACATCAAGTCAGATTCCGTCAATAAATTTGCAATTGATTACGTTTCGAATACAATCCAAAACAAGTGGGTTTTTAGTTGAGATTTAAAGGAAATCAGTGTTTCAGCTGTTTTACAGTTTTCTGGAAGTTTGTTCCAGATTTTTGGTGCATAGATGCTAAATGCCGCTTCTCCTCGTTTGGTTCTGGTTCTGGGGATGCAGAGCAGACCATCTAGCCCATTTTACTGTAACTCTGGCTCTATGTTTGAGTCTATTTTCCTGCTTGAATGTGAACTGTCACATCTTTTGCAGCATCTAAGAAGTTTTTATCCATGTTTGTCATGTTATGAGAACAGACCCCTAAAGGGTCTAAAGCAGTGGTCCCCAACCACCGGTCCGTGGACCGGTATCGGTCCGTGGACCAAGCTTAAACTGCAACTGTTTAAGCTTGGACCAAAATATGGATACTGTTGCTAGGTTCAGGGTCTTACTGCCAGCTTACCGTTGACGACAGTCCTGCGCGTTATTTCCCAGAAGACCAAGCCAAGGGCCCAGATGTCTGTTTGCTTGTAAGACTCGAAGACATCGACACGAATCGTCTCGTCCAGCACTTCGGGGGCCATGTAGCGCTTCGTCCCTACACGAGGGTTGTTGCCCACATCCAAGTAGTCATGAGACTGAGAGTGCATCACAGCCAAACCTGAGGAGGCGGTGTGCGTAAAATACAGGTGGAATTATTTCATCTATCACTTTGGATGAATGAGTGAAAACAAACACAAATTTGAAAGTAGATGCAACATGCACACTTTACCTAGATCGGCGATGCAGCACTGTCCGTTCCTCTTCACCAGGATGTTTCTGCTCTTGAGGTCTCGGTGGGCGATTGCCGGCTTCTCCTGGGAGCTGACTATCTCAGTGTGGAGGTGGACCAGGCCACAGGCCACCGAGAGGCACATCCTCAAGCAGCCCTCTGGCTCCAGGCTGCTGTACTGCAGGAAGTCATACAGCGAACCCAGCTCATGGAAGTGAGTGACGAGCCACAACTGGGTGCTGGAGTTTTTGGACGTCATGTCCGAGGCAATGAAACCTGAAAGACAAAACGAGGGATGTCAGGAAACCGACTTCTGGGTTTTCTTTTAGTCTCAGATTTAATTTGATGGGTATCAAAGTTTTAGGTGGCCATGCAAATGGTGGAAGGCACATATTGTAGCTTAAAAAAAAAAGTTTTTCTCGATGTAGAAAGGTTATTTCTCACAGCTTTAGCTGTCGTACCCAGGATATTCTCATGGCGCAGCTGCACTGTATTGTAGATCTCTGTCTCTCTGAACCAGGACTGCTCGTCCCTGGAGGAGAAAATCTTGACAGCCACACTCTCCCCCATCCATGTGCCCCTCCACACTTCCCCATATCTGCCTTTACCTGGATAGGAAAAGAGAGTTAATTAGGGTTACTGCAAAAGAGGGAAAGAGAACAAAAAATAAACTAAAATAAAACTGACCAACACATTCAACAAGAGAGATTTGTCTCGCCATAGTTCTTTGAACCAGATATGGAAGGCCTGTCCCACTTCCTGAAGTACAAAACTCATCAAAAATTTCCTAAAAAAACAAGAGATATATATAAGAGCTAAAATAGTCATTTTACTCTGTCTCATTGGAAGGTTTGAGGTGTCGCTTACGCCGTATGTGGGGTCATTCCCGGTGGGGACTTTGACCGTGAGGCCGTGATCTTCGGGGTCTTTCAGTTTGCTGGGCGCACGTCGAAATCGCAGAAACAGCAGAAAACCACACACGCTTACAGACATGAATAGCAGCAGCAGAGTCACAGCGATCCACAGTTTGGGATGTGGGTTCTCTTGGGGAGGAACTGTTGTCGGCTCCCCATCTGGACAGACATAAATGATTCAGTCACGAATCCTCTGAAAAATTAATTTCGGTAATTTAGCTAAAAAATTAGTTCATAGTACATTGATTAATAACAGAGTGATATATTTCAAGCTTTTATTTTTGTTCCTTTTGATAATTACAGCCAATGTAGAAACATGCGTGCCTTTCCAAATCCAATTCTGTCAGCAGTTTACCACAGGTGGAGTCTATTCAAGTTATTGAAACATCACAGCAATGGCTGCAAATACTCAATAATATGTGAAATTATTATTTTTTTAAAATTCTTTACGTATTAGCAGAATTACTTTGCACATGCACAATTTCCTTTTTATAAAACGAAATCAATGACTTTTCAATGAAGTTCTAATGTGCTGAGATACAACTGCATAATCAGACTGGTGAGTCTTGAATTTGCTGTAACTGGCCACCAGGGGGGAGCAATTACAACCTCTAGAGAAGATGAGGGCTCGCCACTAACCCATGCAAGCTGACCAAAGTTACCTAATGCAAGCTAATCACGCAGATCCATTAGGTTCAGTAATACATTTCTACGGTATATAAATATTGCAAAGGTATGACTATAAATACAGACTAATATTTGGAGGCGGTGTGATCAGGGTGTTGCACTTGTCCGTCCGGCAGCACTGGACAAAAAAGCCCGGGAAAGATCCAAAGCACTGCTCTCTGAAGTGTTGTTCTGGGAAACATCCCCATGTCTCAGTGACACGGTTTTCTGCTTCTGCGTCCTTGTGTAGCACCCAGGAGTAGAAACAGTAGCTTCCTCTGCACGTCTCGTTGCTGCAAATGCCCGGGTTCTTTGGGTTGTCACACTTGCACAGCAGCTTCGCTTCTTCACTGCCATCCTGGTTCTCTGAGGCACAAGAACAAAATATAAAATAGAAATTAATTTAAATCTGAATCTCGTCACAAAACGGCGAGGTAAGAAAAATAGCTCACCTGGAGAGAAATTACCTTTCTTTTGTGAGGGGAAAAAAAAGAAGCTATTTTTCTGAAGTCATAGGAAGGTCAGAAATGATTTCCTTTTAGGAGAACACAAATTATAAGTTAGCCCATTTCCTGTGCTGCCACATGATGGCCCGTCAACAGCCAGCTTGTGGTCGTTAATTGGGAGGGGCCATTTTGGTTTCAAATGACAATAATGTCAAAAATGAGACAACACAACCCAAAATGCAAGCCTTAGTTTGCTATTAGGCTTTTAAAGATTCAATTTAATACATGACGATGATCTGAACTCATGTGATATAGTGTTAAAAACATAAAAGTTGTAGTTCTCCACAGGTACATTAGGTAACTCATCAAAAAATTACTTTTTTCAGAAATGCAATTTAAAAGTGAAACTTATACATCATTCACACAAAGGAATGCATTCTAAATTTTCCATTTCTGTTTAGTTTGATGATTATGACACAAGCAAAGAAAAACCAACATTTTCCATGTACTATATTGAATATAGAATATTTGTATCACTGCATCAGTGCAGCGTGGCATGTTGGTGATCATTTTGTGGTTTTGATGAATCAAAGCCCAGGCTGCTCTGATAGCAGTCTGCCTCTTGTTAGTGTCTCTCATCTTCCTCTGGTCATTTTGCTTTGGCTATTCAGGTCAGGCCAGTGGCCTCATACAGTATCATCATCTCCAGGTACTTTGGAAGTGTGAGTAGGTGCCAAGAACCGAAGGAAACTGAAATTAGCGTCTTCATAAAGCTTATCAGCAGAGTGAAGGATGAAGTGCTCTAAAATTTCTTGGTTGGAGGCTGCACTGACTTTGGACTCAACAACACTACATGGACCAACACCAGGAGATGACCTGGCCCAAATAACACCGGACCTCAGGCAACTAGTAATCTGTGGCTTCACACTCTTCCTCCAGACTCCCGGACCTTAACTTCCAAATTAAATGAAACATTCACTCTCATCTAAAAATAAGTTTTTAAAATACTCAGCCACGGTCCAGTCTTTGTTCTTTTTAGCCAATGCAGGAAGCTTCTGAAATTGTTCTGGTTCCGGAGTGACTTATTGCAAGAAATGCGACCTGTCCCTGAATGAGTCTCATCCTCCTAGGGTGGCTCTGGAAGTACTGACTCCAGCCACTCTCCTAAACTCTTGTCTCTGTTGCTTATGAACTTTTTCCTGCAAGGCTTTTTTCCTTCCACTCAACCTTCCATCAACATGTTTGTATGCAGACTTCTGTGAACAGTCAGCTGGACTGTTCTTGGCTGCTACTCCTTGTTGACAGTGTCAGTGACTTTCCGCTTGGCAATTGTGAAGTCAGCGGTGTTCTCTGTCTGTAATAGCTGATATCTCTATAAAATATTCTGTCATTTTCTGACAAAAAAATTATATCTTCATTAGCTGTAAGCTACAATCATCAAAGTTGACCAAGAAACAAAACTTAAGATATATCCTTTTAGTTAATATTTTATGAGTTTCGTGTTTTGAAATAAACTAATAAAATGCTTTAACTTCTTAATAATATTAAATTCACCCATATTGTGCACAGAGTGACAGAAATATCCCCTTATGAGTTGCAAAGCTCTGCAGGAATGCGACTTTGTTTAAACTGCCAGAGGCAATTTAAAACTAAAAGGAAAACAGTCGAGCATATAAGACACTTGAAGTGGGTGGAGAAAATCTTCTGCCTCTCATTTACTTTGACTGCTCATCAAGTCACGAAGCTAGTAAACACTGGTCCTGTTTAAGCTTGTTGGTTGGACACAGACAGTTTCATTTCAGGGGATTGAACAGAACTTCGGCAGAACAAAACAAGTGAACGCTTCATGAGAAAAGCAAAAAACAACAACAACTTTACATTTAACTCACCTGCATGAATGGTGGAAGTCAAGAGAAAAACTCCTGCTAACAGAACCGTGAGCAGAGCAGGTCTTCCCATCACTGAGGAAATAAAAGAAAAGCTGTGTTAGCAGCAGTTTTTTTTTGTTTTACTTAGAAAGGGAGAAGTGACCCAGAGAAGCTCAGCTGCGGCTTGATTTCAGTTTACAGATGGTAACTTAATAGTTGTGTCCATGAGGAGCAGAGCAGTGGCTGAAGTCGAGGCCCTAAAGGAAGCTATGAGGTCAAAAACAACAACCAGAGGATCCAGCCTGTCTGACTGTGTTTAATTGCACTGGGTGGGAAAAATAGGGGCTTAAGGGGAAGCGGGCTGAGAAGGCCCTTGAGTGTGTTTGTGTTTGTGCGTTCTTGGACTGCTTGTGGCGCTGTGCTGCACGGGCTCCAGGCCTGACGACTCCACAGCTAGCCTGCTCACAGAGTAAATATTGATGGCTATGCTTCCTGCCATTGAGTGGCCCCACCCGGCTGGCCGGCGAGACTCGGGTCTGCTCATTGTTTAGGGCCATGGTGCTGGCAGTCACGCAAAGTGAGAGGATTGCGATACACACAGTCACACTCGTAACTTAAGAGAGCTCGGAATGAAGCTTTTATTAAAAAAGTGAAGCAACATCTTTCAACAGTATCAGTGGATATCATTCAACTTTAATTCACTTGTATTTTGTTTTTAGCGATTTTCCTTTACATCGACTAAATGAGTTTGGCTCGATTACAATTATTTTTCAAAATATGACAACCATAAAGCAGAATGTTGCAACAATATTTGCATTGCTTATATCTTTTCTACAAAATGATACACAGATGTTTTTGTTTTGTTTTCCTAGACCTTTGACTAGAAAATGTCTTTGCCAAATTCATTTGTTCATTATTGTGTTAGGCTTTTGCCGTATAACTTAAATTGTTTGCGTTTAGTTTCTTATTTTATTATTATTTCTTTCCTACTTTCATGTTTGCATTTTGATTTATTCTCTTATGTTAGTTTCAGGCCTTTTCCCTTTAATTCTATTGAGTCTTAGTTCAGCTTCCTTTGTTTTAATTAGCCTCTTCTAATTAACCACACTGTTCCCTTTGTCATGTTCCACCCATGCCTCAGCATTTAAGCTTTTGGTTTTTATTTGTTCCTTACTGGATTCTCAAATTACTCTGCCTGCCTTACTTCTCCCATTATAAGGTCTTCTGTTGTTCCTTACTATAACACCCTGGATTTGCCACAGTCAGTTCCTCTGCTTGGGTTATTTACTGACCTACAAACGTGACAAACTTGGGCTGAACTGATTTGCGATTTGTTTTATTCTCAGCAACAACACCAGTATTTGGGTTACTCTGATTTAAAAAAAAAAAGACAAACTTGGTTTCCTTAGCAAAGTTTAATAAATAAATAATTAAAATAAAAGCAGATTTAAGTGCACCAGCTTTTTCCTGAAGAAAAATGCTATTTGATAGTGACTTCGAAGAGAATGAATAAAGAATCATTTCATATATTAACAACATTTAGTAAATAAGAAGAATTGAATCTGTCTGTAATAACTTTAATCTAATTAAAAATAAATCATCTCAATCTGTATTAACCACCAGCCCCGGCTGGTCAGTTTTGTATGATTCTTGAGTTGAAAATGATGAATCTGGGACATGGGCTGCAATTGGTACCTGGGCCGCACTTAGGACAGAGGTTCTAAAGACTAGAGAAGAACTTCACATTGCTGGGGGTCAGAGATCCTAAACATAGAGCAAGAGCTCCAATGAAAGGTCTTTTAACCAGTTCAACAAGTTAACGTCTGTAGAAAACTGTTTTGTAAAATCTATAAAAGGAAGGAGCTCAAAGGTGTGTAAAACAGAACGGACGCAGACCACCGCCACCAGACCAGTGCATTTTCATGAATGAAGCAAGTCTAGTTTAAAGAATTGATAAATTAATAAAAAAGGCTTGTTCACCTCCACAATTCGGATCTCTTTACTGGTTATCTTGTGTTGAAATCAGTTGAATTCTGGTTCTCAAGTGGTTTTTTGTGCTTTTATTAAGATTTAAAGCTTGTTTTTTTTTTTTACACTAAATGTAGACGTAGCAAACAGATAGCTACAAATACCTCCTAAAGGAGGAAGGTTTTGATTGAAGAAATTAGTATAAATGGTCCACTGGCTCTCTGGCGCCTCTGCTTCAGTCAGCATTTATTTGGGAATAATGGGTTTAAGCATGACCTTTTTAAATCTCAAATCCAAGTTTATAAAGGCCAACATACTGAGAAGCATTTTAACACCTGCCAAGATATACAAACCTGCCTTTTGAGGTGGTTTGGTTAACCAGATCTGGCGTCAGTTCCTTTCTGTCTCTAGTTTGCGTGATTTCCATGTGCTTTCATGGATTTTCCTGCATTTAAACTAACAGCTAACGTCTGTTAGTTGTTAGCTTTATTGCTAAATTTAAAAAGTGTCTTTTGATGTGTGTGTAGATGATTGTTTGTGTCTGTGTTCCCTGCCACCGGCCCATTGACTACTGGCATATAAGCGACAGCATTTAGCTGACCTTTAACGGCATTATGTGAGTACAGAAAGAGGAGCAGTGGAACTACACGCGTGAATGTAACAGAACCATCATGATTTTGTTTTATTTATATTCCTCCCAGATGTGAAAAATAGACAACTTCAGCAAATGAGTCCAACTCTTGTCCCAGTTAACTGATGTTTTAAGAACATTTTCTGCGATGAGACGTATTGTGAATTTTAGTCACATTACTCAGAGTTGCATCCAGGGAGCCCTTTGGTAACTCCAGAGGAGCTGCAGACATCCACCGCTCATGTGGGAGAATCTGCTGATTGGACAGCTATTAGTTGTGTGGTCTAAATATCTGGATTTTGCAGAAGAATGGCAAGAACAAAACAATTGTTGGTAGGAAGCCATAAGAGATCTCAACACATCTGGCAGTGGAACCAGCACACTTCAGCCCACGGCGTTAGATATCCTCCTTTAGTTTAGATGCATCTGCTTTAAAAAAAATCCAAGTGCAGACTGCAGGAAGCCATCTCGCTGCATTTCAAAGGCAGCGTGAGATGTGACAGAACAGAAACCAGACAAACACCTGGTTTCATTGAACCTTTTTTTCCCTTTGCTGCTCTGAAATTTCTAATTGTTTTTTTTTTTCTCTCTCTCTGAAATTGCACAGTTCCTGCAAGTTGAGTTGAACTTCCTGACGACAGCAGACCATAAAAGGAGTTTCTTCTGAGAAGCAAAGGGTGAACTGGTGTGTTACATCTCCTCTAAATCCAGAGCAATCTGATAGCGTTGTATAGCAACCTCTAGCTCGAGACGCCGCTCCTGTCAGGGTTGAACTCGAAGTACAGAACGTGTTAAAACCACAACCGCCATGTCTTATCGCCCGGCACAAAGTGCTTCCTGAATCATGCAGCTTTTTAAAAATGTAACCTCAACCAAGAACGTAAATCTGATGGTTGGCCTCAACACAAATGCCACACGCAAACTGGACTAATTCTTGATTTAAGTAGTCCACTTGAAGAGCTAGCTATTGCTGAAATGTTTCAGAGATCTCAGTGAAGGGAAATCTCCCACCGCAGGCGTACAGACTTTATACTTAGCTCCTGTTTGTCTCCATTCTGTCCAAAGCTACACCCACGTGACCCAGGGGAAAACATCCACTGTCATCTCTTCCTCTCATCTGCATGGCTCTAATTCAGGGAGGCAGATCTCTCATTCCATCTGAATGACTGTGCGGTTACGGTGGTTGGATGTGTCGGGCACCTCATCACACACTGCTGCAGCTCATCACACACAAGCTTTCCTCTTCTTTAGATTAAATGTTGTTTTGTTTTTTTTCCTCTGAGAATGCATGCTGTTTTATTACAACAGCGTGTTTCATGAGGCCTAAAGCACAAAAGCAGACAACGCTTTTCCCCCCTTAAATCAAACCTGAAATGAATGTTTGTCTGAGAGAGGAAATGGGGAAATTCTTCAAACTCAGCTGCACACACAAACGCTGCCTCCCAAACAGAAGACGGAAAACAATGAAGGGAAATGCATGAAAAGAAAATAACAAACACACAGATATTAGTGTGAACAGCATGCACCTGATGAGCTAACACTAGCAGTGATATGGAAAGATGACCTGAAGTCTGGAAGGTCAAAACGCTCCAGCATGTTTGTGGTGGTGTATGTTCAGTGGGAGAAAAAAGAGAACTTAAATTTAAACACAACCACAAGGCCTTTGGTGCAGACGTTCTCATTTAGGAATTGCCCAAAATATATACCTAGACTGAATTTTTACCTATGACCACCGCAATCGGTTAAGGTAAAACATGTATTCTTTAAAAACGTAGCAACAAACAAACCGACACAGATTCCCTTCAATTATAAAACTGAAGGAGAATTATACACTCTTTGCACAGTTCTTTTTTTTTGTTTTGTTTTTTACAAATCATTTGAAATCTGTATTTGAAATTTGAAATCAATGTCAAACATTTCCCTTCCAAAGTCTCCTAATTAATAAATAGATCCCATCAGCATATAATTTAATTTCAGCATGAATTCAATCATGTTCAGCGAAGATTTCAAAAACAGCCTATTTATGGTCAGATAGCAAGAAGACTCCCAGTGGAGAGAGAAAGTTACATAAAGTCTGGTTTGTAGTTTGTTACAAGCCAAGAAGGGGAAGAAGATGTTCTGCTCACATGAGCTTGGCTCATTTTGCATTGGCTCAAGATCAGTCAATGCTTTACTGAACTAGAGCTCATAGCTAAGTTGCAGCATCTTAATTTAGCTATAAGATGTGCAGAGCTGGAAGATATTTATTGTCTTGTTGCTGTAACTGCAGGGGAAAGTAGCCTCATTAAGTATTGACTCAGTAAAACTGAATATAAATACACACAACACTTCTCATACCTTATTTGTGAAAAAACTAATACAAATCTAAACATTATCTTATCTTCTTTTTGCTACACTACCTTGTGTTTGTAAAGTTTGCGCTTACAGCAAAATGTGGAAAAGTTCAAAGGAAAGGCTAAAAGTACTCTTTTTAAAACAAATACATGAGAAAGAACTAAATATGCTTCCTCTTTTTCAGGCTAAAGCAATTTTGTTTATTATTATTCATTTAAACCTGGAAATTCAATAAAAATCTGAATTGCTCTTGTAAATATTTATATAAGTGAATATTTCCCTAGAATTACAGCAAAGAAATAATGCAAATATCTTGATTAATTACTTACTTCTTCCCATGTGAGCAAAAATCCCATTAAATGGGGTAACAAATAATTTTTTTATGTAAAAAGTTGAGTTTCTATGATCAATAACTGGACATTAGTCCAAATATAGGTGCTGGTAGATGGAAAACTAATAGTTTTCTGTCTATGTGACACCTGTTCACATCTGGAAACATGTGACCCGCTTCGAAAAGTGATTTAAGGAAAATTACTTTGTGTTGTTACCTATCAGCACTAATTAGGTTATTAGGGAAGAGTTAATAGAAAGTCAAAATGTGTTCATTACCTGTTTTCTGCTCCCCTTTTAACTTGTCAGATGGAGCCGCCACACGTAGCCCATATCACAAACAGGTCGAGTTAGAGTTTAAACCAGCGCCGGAGGTAAACCTGGCCTCATTGTGAGACAGAAATAAACCGGTTAAAAGTTGGGAGGCCCAGCTGCAGATGTTTCATCCGGAGAGACCTCACATCCTCTCCGCTGCCTCGACGACAAACCAGCCGCAGCTTCGTGGAAACAGCGAAACGATTCTGGTAAACCAGAGAGCGGTTTAAAACTTAAAAACGCGTCACTTCAACGCACACACGCGGAAAGATGAAAGTGGCAAGAAGAGGATCTCAGAGCGGGTTGTCTGAGTCCACATCGAGCTGAATGAAACCTATCTCATCTGGGTCAAAATCTGCGCTGATAAAACCCACAACAGGAACATCGTCGAGGGGTCTCGGACCAGACTCCTTCCGCTTCGACTGGCTTCACAAGAGACGGCGGAGGGTACTCGGTTCCCATTAAGTAAGAATTCTTCAGCCGCCGTCCGTGTTCCCGATTAAAAAGCGAGATTAGAGATTTTTAAATAGTTGTAGGCATAGAGTTGTCGTCCCACCCCTTATTGTTCCGTCCAGACTGCGCGCCTGGAATGTGTTCTCTTAGCGGTTTTCCTGTTGCTTACTAAACCTCTCATTTTCCTTTCCCCCTGTGGACTTGTGTTTTTGCTGCACTGACAGGAATGTGCGTCAAAGAGTTTCACCAAACTAACAAAAAAGTAGAGACGGTCCGGCCAGATTTCCACCCTCAGTGAAAGAAATGGTTAAAGTAGTGTTTATTGTGTGTGAATCACAACCTGCTTGCGGTGCTAGAATGCAAGCAAAGAACAAGGACATATTTAATGGATGTAAAACAGGACCTGGAAGCACTCTATTTTCCATTTGAGGAAAACAAAGTATAGTAGTCCTTGCAGATTTCTGGCTGGAACTTATTGCTGTACCCAGAAGTTATATCATTTTCAATGTAAGATCAGTGCAGATTCCACAAACTAAATTATTTCACTCGCATATTGCCAAAAGACACCTCTTCTTAATTCATAGGGTTTAGTATGATCCCACCTTAACCTAACAGCTCAAACCATCCTGGAAACATTTCCAAAAGGATTAA
The DNA here is from genome assembly GCF_019740435.1 of Gambusia affinis. NCBI lineage: Eukaryota > Metazoa > Chordata > Actinopteri > Cyprinodontiformes > Poeciliidae > Gambusia > Gambusia affinis. The sequence goes on from NC_057868.1 coordinate 6,190,538, forward strand.
GATTGTTTTTATAGGATTTTTGATGTTATTGTTATTCCATATTTTTTGAGATCTGACAGTGATGTTGGATGAGAAGCCTGCTTGCAGTTTTTTCATCAGAAAAAGTGTTAGGACTTTTCAGATTACCGGTATTCCACATAAAACTCACTCATCCTTGTCTTAATAGCTCTTGCGCCAGCATGTTGAAACAGGAAGAGACCATTGCCTAAGAGCTGTTCCCACAAAATTGGGTGAATGAGATTGTCCAAAATTTCTTGGTGGGCCAAAGCATTAAGAGATTCTTTCTTTTTTTTATCATGTCCTGTCTGACAGTGTAGCACTCAGAATTGTTATCTGAACTTCCCTAATTGTCCAGAAGGCAACCCCCAACTAGCACACAAAATTAAAACGCATGTCCTTGAACACAAATGCCATAAATTAAGAACTTCTTAACCAAAGGGGCAACCCCATCTTTTGAAATAAATAAATAAATAAATAAATAAATAATAATAATAATAATAATAATAATAATAATAATAATAATAATAATAATAATAATTAAAAAAAAACCTGCAGAAGACCCTAACTTTAACTTCAACATATTGCAGTCAGGTAGGTAAGTGCTATTCTCTTGGCCAATCATCAAATCAGACTCATCTATTGGATCTCCAAACAGAGAAGTGCCTGCGTGCTCTACACCAGTGGTCCCCAACCACCAGGCCGTGGACCAATTGGTAATTAAATAATTAAATATGTCCGTTCTATGTATTGAGTCTGGAGGAGCTTTTATTTTGAAAATACTAAACCGGAAGCTGTCGGCTTGCGCGCCAACATGCGGCAGAATGAGTAATAAACAACGGCGTTGTGAGGCTTTGATATAGTTCAAGTACAGGCCATTTACCATTTAGTTGCATAGTTATTTTCTCTGGAAATATGCATGCATTATTCCTGAGCTGATCTGAAAATCACAAGGTCGTCACACAGGCGAACTGCTTGATCCAAGGCTTTGAACATCTCACAGAGTACCGGTACTATTTAGCCTATCGTCTGAAGATAAAAAGTCCTTATCACAACTGTAAATCTTTTGGGATATGGCTGTCAACCTAAACTGACAGGCTGCACAAGGAGAGCATTAATCAAAGAAGCAGTCAAGAGGCCCATGATAACTCTGAAGGAGCTGCAGAGATATCTACCTGAGCAAATCTGACATTTATGAAAGAAGAAAGCTGTTGTTGGAAGAAAGAAAAGTTAGATCTAATTTTTCTTTTCTTTATTTATGTACACAAAAACTCATGGCCCTGGATCTGCCACATAAAACTACTTCAGTAAGTGCAAAAATATCAACCGGTACTCCTTTGGTTGATCCCAGTTCTTGTTTTCTACTGTTTTTCTGTGTACAGCTCATTATTCGACATAATTTACAAATGCACATATAAAATAAGTGACACATATTACATTAAAAGCATTAAATACAATATTACATTTAATGTAACATAAAAGTCTACCAAAACATAAGAAAAAATGTGCACGCTTAGTAACTGTGGGAAGACATGATGACGCTAAATTGACTTACTTTATTGTGTGTGTTTAGCGATTGTGGCAGCTAATACCCATCATGAAGACAAATGCCAAAGGGAGTTCATTGTGAGACATTTCACTTAAAACAACCTTCTGCAGATGCCTTCATGTAATACAAATTTCCCTCCCTGTTCACAGGCTCTGTTTTCTCTCACGTTTGGCTCACGGCTGCAGACACCAGCTGGAAGCTTTCGGCTCAGTTGTCAAGTTGCAAAATGAGCAAATTGTTCTTTGCACTTTTGGGACTTATTTTTCTTAAACCATTAATCTCTGTAATTTGAAGAGCCATGTAATCTTGATGGTTTCCATTTGTAGCACAACTCCTTGGAGTAAATAAAATAACATTTCAGTCCTGTCTAAGCAAAAAAAACAAACCCAAAAAACAACAATTTCAGCAATAAGCGGTTCATTTAAATGCTGACATGTCTTATTCACGAAGGTGAAAATTTCAAGATATTTAGGTCAATTCTATCTGCATGAACAGGTTTGAATCTTAATTTGAGAAATTGTTCAACTAAGATGTGTTTCCTTCTTAACTCGAGCGAGGGATTTATTTTAGGGTTGACCTAAGGTCATCAAGTTCCCCTCTCTTGAAAGGAAGTGAGCTGCAGCTCTGAAAATAAAATAAGACATTGTTTTACACCATACCAGAAAAAGAACACGTTTGGCTTCTCCTTTTCCAACTGCCACTGTGAGCTTTTCTCCCACAAGAAGCTTTATTGTAAAATATAGTTTCATTTAAGTCATAACTTCAGAATTTGCTTAAACATGAGAGGTTGCCTTTGATCACATTTTATCACTAATAAAAGGTAATTGTTGTGTAATGATAATCTTGTGTGGATTAAAAGATTACTGGCAACCAGAGTTCAAAAGCCACCCCATACCACCGCAGAGTATTAAGTAGCTCAGAGTATCCTTATTTTAAATAAGTCAATCAGGTTACAAGACTAATCAGTCACATGTATTCTGCATTAGAAAATATCTCATTTCTAGTTTTTTCACATATCTGAATAAAGGCATAAATCCAAGATTTTTACAGCAGTTACAAATCTTTCCAATGTTATTCATATGTTATTACCACTGAATACCCTTTGCCCTAAAAGTCCCTTCAAAATGTACCAGTGGAAGTATGGCAGCTGAGCATTTCACAAAAATACGAGAAGCATATATGACCTTGTTAAGTAAAATATTTTTAGCAATATTGATTCCGATGGTGTCAAAACCTGACTCTGAATCTGCCTTTTAGTTGATGAAATTATTACTTTTGAAATGCTTGTATGTGAAAACAGTCTGAATCATATGATTTTATGTGTAAATTGATAGCTTGTTAACATTTTGGAAGTCAAAGAGATCTCTCCGAGTCCAAAGAATTAGTTTTAGAAAAGAATAGTTGACTCTGCTTTTCTTTGGCAGTCTAAGGGGATTTAGCTCTAATGTTAGCCAAACTCAGTGTCCAATTGGCTGACCAGTCCCTCATGGCAGCTCCTCTCCAGGAAGTGGTGGATTGCTGTGCTCTGGGAAACTCCCCCTCCCTGCCCCCCGGGACCCATCAACCAGGTTTGGCCAGATATACAAAGTGAGATTTGTTTCCTATAAATGTGTTTTTTTGTTTGTTTTTGTATCATATGTTTTGTTTGCATTTGTTTGTTTTTTTGCTCTATTAATCATTGGTAGCTAAATAAATCATAATCATGAGAAAATTACTGGAATATCCTTATTCTTACCTGATTGTGTAAACCCACATAATAATAAAACCACAACCACAGATCATCCTTCAGATTAATTTTTTTTGATAGATTAGGAGGTTGACTGATTTTTGAAGATGAATATAGCTTAATGTAGTGTAATATGACTATGCCACATCAAGCATGATGCCTTAAAAGAACTCACTCTGTGTTTAAAAGTTCAAGAAAGTTTATTTCAAGCTTGCATTACAAACACTCGTCATTGATTCCACACCTTAAATATGCCACAAAAATCCTGAGTGCTCAAAGTATTTCTTTTTAAAGTAGTCTTCAAACTTTCTATGAAAGAAGAGATTGCCTAATTAGATTGATGTCATAGATAGATATAATCTGTTACAACTGGATATGTTTTGGATTAATTTGCGTTAATAATTGTGTTACTTTAGTTAGCAAACTGAATACAAAAATATAATATTAACACTTTTTTCTAGTTTCCAAAAAAAATCCGATTGTGAAAAGTTCATAATTTAATAACCCTGAGTAACTTTTGGTACAGGCAGTTCCTCTCAGAGGTTCCTCGGGTTCTTCTTTTATCAAAAAGCAAAGTTGCACACAAAGAATGTTCTGTTGACTTTGTCTAACAAAACAAAACATTGTTGCAGACCTCACACCTTGCAAATGTACCATAAGTCCTTCATTCTCCACAATCCAACCGTGCAGATTTAGCACTTTCAGTTGTAAATGTCCGTAATGAGGGTCAAAAACATTTTGGAGTGTCGGAAAGGTGAAAAAGCCATAAAGACATCTGGTAGATGCTACATGTTGCAGGAGAAGTGGGAACTGGGTGGGCAATTAGAAAACAAACATCAGTCAGGAATAACAATATGAATGCCACCGTAATGTATGTGTTAGTCCTAATATACCTCATTGAGGCTTGGACCCCTGAAGGTGTGTCGTGGTACCACAATGTTATTAGTAGACAGTACATGTTGTGAGGTGAAGCCTCCATAGACAATTTGAAGTCAACACCTCATCTTGTGCTTTTCTGTACATAGTCTGTGGCAGTTATGAAGTGGATGGATGAATGGTTGGATGGCAGGACAAAATGTTCCCCACCAGAACATTCTCCAAACTGCCACACATAAGTTCCTTACATAAGCCAACCACATGATAGAAATTAAAAGGTGATCAGAGTAGGGCGTCATCTTCCTTTTGTTCCTCTGTAGTCACATGACTATTGTTGGCACCTTGTTTTGTCTCTTTTAGGTCCTTTGGATATAATAACTTATTTTAATTTAATGAAGATACTGGTGAAATTCTTCATCATATATGTCTCGTTGACAGTACAGGCTATTGGCTCTTTAGTTAGTATTCAGTTACTATAAAGCTTTTCACCAAGTATACATTGGTAAGATCCCCAAGAAAAAAGACGTATCTTTAAAACTGCAGCTCAAGCAGACAGTGTAAAGCAAAAGACTCACCAGGCTTAAGATGTAGAAAGACTAATGATGTTTAAATACAAATATCATTAAGAATAACATAATTTTGTGCCCAAGATGTCAAAAATTGTTTAGAAATATCACGACTTTCCAGTGGATCACAGTTTCTGTTCGAGCCAAAGTCAAATCCATTCATGATATTTGTCAGATGTTCGCTGCCAAAGTTGTTTCGCACCGACTTTTTCTCATGTTACAGAAATCAGTTACCATTATCTCACTGTTTATTTATTTTGTGCATGGCTATATCACAGTGAAATTTTATCTGGCTGACTCAGCGTTTGCTGGAGGATTTTTTGGACCCCTTAGATTTTTTCTCGTCTTCTTTCTCCTGTTCTTGTCTTTTCTTCTCTCTCTTTTTCTCCTCCTTGGCCTCTTTGTACTTCCAGATAGGCGGCTCCAGGTAGCCCATCTGCCTCTTCTTCTTTTTCTCCTTTTTTGGAGTGGGCTCCCCAGACTTTGTCACTTCGATCTTAGGAATGCAACCCGAGGGGAATATGCTGTTCCTGTGTGCCATGCTGCGGGGGAGGAAACTTCTCATGCCACCTGATGGCATGCTCTCCCTGCGCTCTGCCTCCTGGCAGCAGGATGTCAGAGAGACAGAGGTGGTGGACAAAGCTGTTGGAGACGCTGACGTGATGGATCCGTTGCTGTGGGACACAGTGCTCTCCTCCAGCTCCTTGCTGCTGTGCTTTTCAAGCAGTTCTGGCACGGCGTACCGTCTCTTGCCGATTTCAGGGGGACTAGTGGGGCAAAGCGGCCGAGATCCGGTAACTACCAGGGGGCTGTGAATGCTCGTAGTTATCCGAACCATATGATCCATAACCCCGTTGTCTTGGGGGTCATGAGGGAAGCTGAAAGAAAGGCTTTCTTTTAAGCGCTGTCTCAACTTCTGATTGGTTGATTTTGGGGCAGTGGTCTTTTCCACCAGCTGTTTCAGTTCAGGCCACTCGGGCTTGTAGCTTTCACAGAACTGCCCGGCAACCGGGTGAGCCTGCAGGCGCCGTATCCTGTTCAGTGTCTCAAACCGTCCTGTCCGAAGGACCCAGTCCTTAAGCCCTCTGCCTTGGACCAGGTCCACAGCATGCATGTCTGCACCTGTGCAACAAAAAGGATGGAAAACAACGGAAAGCTGTAAAAACAACAACATGAAAATGGGTCTACAGGATGTATTGAAACTAAACAGCTTTCATCAGTATAACACCACCACCATGTGGTTGTTTTAGTCGTGCAAATGGCTGTGTGGCATAACGTGGAGCAAATCAGGTAATTTCACTGTATGGGGGGAAGTTGGTATACAAGGACTTGAAAAATGAGTCACAGCCTCTTAAGCTTTGTCATAATTTCTCAGTTTATATCTCAAAATGGATAAAGTAGTAGTTTTACTTTTTAAAATCCTTTTAAAAGACGCAGGGTCCATTTGTATTCAGTATTCCTCGAGTCAATACTTTGTAGAGCAGCACTTTGGTTCGATCACTGATGCAATTTCTCTACCAGATTTACCCATCCATCATCTGACTTGTTATCTTTTTTTATTCTCAAACGGTTCAGTTGTATTGAATTGAGAGAATCTTTGAATGTTAATATAGATCCTAAAGCATTCCAGTATTGCTCTGGAGTTATGTTTAAAGGGTTTCCTCCAGGGCCACTCTATTTATCACTTGCATGACTTCTAGAAAATTGTTGCACTGAATTTTGCTGATGGGCATCAGAGCAATTGGCACACCACAATTTTGAGATTTTCTGTTAAAAAATATTAAATAATCTTCCGTCAACTGTGTTTTGTTGAATTGGCCTGTCACATAAAATACAAATAAAGAGGTTGTAATATGAAAAAAAAAATAGGAAAAAGTCAAAGTGGTATGAATACTTTTGTTATTGTTTGCAGACTAGAACAATGTTCTGTGTTAATTGAGGTTAGTGGATTTCAATAGTTCTCATATAGTTAATTTATCTTAATGTTACACATGAAAACAATTTTTTTAAAGTAAGCTGATTCTTGATGTGAATGATCAGGAATTAAAATTGTCTTGGATTTGTTTGTGCAATTTTCCTGTAGCAAGTTCTCTGGAATAATATTTTCTTTCTAAACTTTTCAGTCAATGTTATCTTAAATAGAATGCAAATAGAAATGTATTATTGTCCTATTCTAAAAGTGTCCATACAGGTCAGGCTAATCTAATCCCTGCAGCCTGCAGAAGGTACAGATTAGTTCCCAGGTCAGATAAACTTGTTTGACCTGTGTATCCAATGAAACACAGCATTTTAATCTTAGCTGTCTTTTATCGCAGAGTGCGCATTTTAAGACTCCTACTATCATTTTTTGGTTTTTAGACAATCCATTTAAAGTTAATTTTGACTTTCTGTGTGCTCTTGGCTCATACGGTTAAGGCCGCACTTGTCGGTAGAGTCTGAATCAGGTATCGCATTGCTAAACTTACCGTGCATCAGCAGGGCGGTCACACAGTCCTCTCGCCCCTGCAGGCCTGCCTTGATGAGGGCCGTGAAGCCACGAGGGTCTCTGAGCTCTGTCTCCACACCAGGATAGTAGTTCAGGATGTAGTTAAGGATGGTGATGAATCCTAAGGTGAGAGACAAAAAGGATGATTTTGTTTGTATCCTCAAAAGGGTTGAAGGCCTCGGGTTAATCCTGCGTGGCTGGGATTTTCACACGTACCGGCCTGTGCAGCTATCATGAGAGCAGTGTTGCCATCATTGTCTTGGTGGTTGATGTCTACGAATGGACATTTGTGCAGGAGGGTGACGATGTCCACAAACCCCTTGGACACAGCCAGCATCAGTCCATTCTGGTGCAGATAAAACATAAATCAAAAATATTTATCTTATCGTTCGCGAAAAGTAATATATAATTTCTTTGTCGCTTGCTTGCTCACCCTGCCATTGATGTCTAGCTCCATGACCTCCTCCTTGGTGACCCCTCTCTCCAGGATGCTGCTGAGGGATATGGGGTCGTTCCTGGCACAGGCCTCATATATCGTTTTCGGTGGCTCCCTATAGATTGTATCTTGTTCGTAGTCGGGAAGCACAGAGTCGTCAGAGAGTATGCTGCCTGAGTCAGAGTCATCCAGGAGGATCTCTTCGTCATTCGATGGGCCAGGACCCAGGTGTGGGTCATCGGCTGCAGCTGCCATCTTGGCCCCTTCAGTCAGGGATTACACTTGGGGGTCAGGCCCGCTGCACATGAGCCACACCTTAAAGAAAATTCTATATAAGCTGGATTTTTTTTTTCCCACCACAACCACATGCTACAAGAAAGACACGAGGTAACTACAGTATGACTTCATCCCCATAACAGGAAATGTTCTTTGCAAAAACTAAATACACAATTGTTTTACGGCATACACAATTACAACACTGATGTTAGACATTTTTATCAAACCGCTTGACACCGAAAAGGAAGTGCCTGATATTATTTTGTTATTTTAGTATGTGTTTTTGTTTTGGTCACATCCTTTTTCATTTTCTTGAGTTCAGATAATGGCACGGAGAAAGGTAAAGAGGATTAATTGGAGCTGCCAAAGCTTAATGTACCAAATTCCCAACCCAGGAGAAAAGACAAAGATGTTTCAAAAGTCTTAAACTGTGTTTTTCTTTTGGAGCAGTGGCAAAAAATAAATATGCTCCCTCTAAAGGGAACTAGTTTCCCTTTAGAGGGACTATATATGCCTTCTCTTTGGCTCCTTTTCACAGTTTCAGTTGTTTAAGTTGTAACTGTTTAACTGTCTTTTAGACTAGATATTGACAAATGTAGGAGTTCATGTGCTTCCCTCTCATTCCCTGCTAATGGAGGAAATGAGAGGGAAGCATGGGTGGCTGGGTTAAAATTGTGCTTTTGGAAAAAAATAAAAATCACATAGTTTAAGGTTGATCAGAAAAGCATGACCAGCAGAACCAAATAAACTCAGGTAAAACTGAAGCAAAATGCTGTGGGAATTCAACTACTAAGAAATGCTAAAAGTCATGTTTGCCTAGAAGTTTTCAGGATAGACTTCTATAAAAAAAAAAAAAGGGCTCCTTGAGTGGAAATGCACCTATAGATATGACAAGGAAGTTCTGGAGTGTAAATATAATTGTCCTACTAAACAATTATAACCAATAAAAAGCTAAGAAATGATAGACAGCAGTAAAGGTTAAAAATATGAGTTCTTACATGAAGGAAAACAATTTCAGCACATCTCAAGTGGCGCTGAGATTTAGTAATCATTCTATTTCCTCTTGCCTGGTGTTTGACGTTGATGTGCCGTACTAAGAATAGACATCTCGCACCGTAAGACTCACACCTACTATGTTAAATAGATCTGTTGACCTGAAGATATGATGGCTAAAGAGGATGAGGAGCTTTACCTCACCTTAGCCCTCCGGTCACAGCGGCTGATCTGTAAGCCTCTGATTTACACTGAGCATAGCATGAAATGCATATCTGTTTATTTTCTACACAGCAAGGACAAAAAAAAAAATTATTGATTTCTGTACTTAAACATTAACTGAAGCATGAATAGAAAGAACAATGTAGACTTGAGGACATTTTGCCCGTAAAACCAATGTGAATGAAGACATAGTGGGAGGAGGGGACTGGAATGAAAAAGGCCATATGGAGCTGGAAGCAATGGGAGGCCAGTTTAGTAACAGCATGTGTCATTGTCTCTTAACAGAGTCACAAAGCTCTGCAGAACAAGACATTGTGATTCTTGCTTTTGTTTTTATGTGTGATCAATTCCAATTTGGAGTATTCTGAAAGAAAGACAAACCAAGTAAAGTCCCCATAAGTCAATGGTTCATTGATCAATAAACTTGACTCTGCCTAAATAGAGCTTGTCAGTGTCCAGTTTTCATGAGGGTAAGTTCATGAAAATGATTGTTGTACTTTAGCTCTGACTCAACGTCCTGCTGAGCAAAACAATCGGATCAAACTTGTGCCTCTGCATCTTAATAAACAGGAGATTCCTCAGTTGCTTTCAAAATGCAAAATACTGCATGAACCAAACAAGAATTAAAACTTTATAAGACAAAAAATTAAGATCTCACCCAAAGGATTCCAGCCATGGATCAGTTCTCCTCTTCTTCTTTTGTCATAGATTTTTATTTTTTTTTCCCGGGTGTTAAACCATCTTCTGTCCACTCTTGTTGTTTGTGCACAGCAGCGACTGGTTAAGGTTACGTTCCTCAACCAGAACACAACTTCTGCCTCCTCCCTCCCTCCATTTCTCCTGCCGGCCACTTAGGTTGCCTCATCAGCCCGGTCCCAACATAGACTCCGCTGTCCTAAGTCAGGCAACGTGCTCTCTCGTTCTCATCCTGATTACAGAAGATTTGCGGATTAAGAGAAAGAAACAGACAGAAGCCAACCTTGCTCCCCCTGCTATCAGTTTGTTGAGTTATTCTGCTCTTTCTGTCATCTTCTTGACTCTCTCACAGACTCTGCCAGTCCACAGCTCTGAGCTGCCCGTCTGTTGTGTGATAGAAAACCTTGCTTGTTCAAAAAAAAAAAAAAAAAGTGTTCTGACTGAATCATTAAGGCTATGGGTCTGTAAAAAACCTCCAAAAAACTGCTGAATAGCCCCGCCAACCAGAAAAATACAGGTTTATTCAGTGAAATAGGAGGAAAAAAAATTCTCGCAAAATTTATTTGCTGGGGCAACAAAAGTTAGTCAGGCAGTGGTAAATGCTCCCATAGCAGGGATGATGCAGTCTGTGTGCACACACTGCAGAGTCCAGATCCTTACATGAAGGTAAAAGCTTTAGTTAAACCTTCAGAGCTTTCTGTGACATTTATACATTTTAAACTAAATCTTTCCTTTTGTGCTTTTAAAAGGATTAGTGTTATGTGGACTGAAGCAATGCAGAGAGAAATGTTGTGCTAATAAGTTTATTCATAGCGTCAATGACTCTTTGTCCCAAAGGTCATGTAGAAAGATTAACCCTTATATTGAAAGGGAACAAGGCCAAACTAGACTGCTTGTGTATGTTATCATAGTCTGTGTTATCCAATGCCTTGTCTCTGTTTGAGGGAATGTGACTGCCCCCTCCTGATCAAACAAGAGAATGCAATGCTTGTGCGTGAGCCCAGGTTTTACAATCTACGCTCACGGGCCAATTTATTAAGAGCACCTTTTCAATTGCTTGTTAGGGAGAAAGAGAAAGGTCGAAAGATGATCGAAAACCAACATCAGCTCATAGCTAGAACATTGTATTTAACCTCGAAGTAGATGAGCTGCAGCATTAAAAGACGACAATGGCTGCAACGCTTGGTGGATTAAAAAAAGAAACAAGCTACATTTGAAAGTGGGTCTCTAAATATTTGGCAGCAACAATTTTGAAATACATCACCTGGTTTGAGTCGCCCAGTGACTGCTGGAGATAAGCGTAAATGTCACTCCTTGGCAGCCCTACAAGGATAAAGCGGTACAGACAACGGATGGATGGATTACCTGGTTTGACGAATTTCAGATGGAGTCAGAACTTGGTGCAAAAATGAAAGCTCAATACATGAAAAATCAATACATGTCTCCATCCTGCCATGTTTTGACGATTCATAATGGTGGGGTTGGAGTCTTAGTGTGTCTTACCTCACTGCTACCCTGACCATGTAGCAGTGACCACAAAGTATCCATTTTCTCATGTATATTTCCAGCATAATAGAGCAAATCTCAGATCATCCCAAACAAGTTTCTTGGGTTCAATGCACTTCAATGGCCTGCACAGTCATCAGATCTAAATGCTAATGCAGATCTTTAGTATGTGGTGCAACAGGAAATGGATACTTATTGGACAAGCATCCATTGACATATGTTGACATGTCAAAATATTTCAGATGCCTTGTTTGTTTGCTGAATTTTAACTGTTCGGTATCACTTTTAATGAACATACAATCTCAGAAATGTAAATTCATCTTTGCAGTGTATCTAGATAAAAAAATAACACCTCATATAGTAGTTGTTTGAGTCTTTATGAGTATTTTTGATCACAGCCATCTAGTGGTGACACAGACTAAGTTCTCTAAGCTTGGAAAGCTGCATGCAATTTTTTAAATATTTTTATTTTTTTACCCAGATCGCTACCCTATTGGCTGCAAACTGAGGGATTGCCTCCACAACATCACACCAACCTGATCCATTACTCAAAAGGTGATGATCTATGTTTAGACACAAGAGCCTAAGCTGGGTCCTTGCTGATATGAAACTCAGGAAGAGTGAAAAGCGGGGACATTTAGGGGGGCAAAGATTAAAGTGCGAGGGACCAAAACAGAAATAAAATTGACAGGAAATATCAGGGGAGACTGTTTGGCACAGCAGGGTGGGGGTTTAGGATGTTTTTCTCCATGGAGAACCTTTTAGACATGCCAGAAAAGGCAAGCTGACCAACCAGATGAGGGCAGCATTGCTCATTCTGCCACAGTTGATCCCAGAGAACAAAAGCTTTAGCTGTGTAATTTTTTTTTTAGCCAAGAAAATAATCACAGAACATTTGTATCTGTTAGACGGCATTTTATTCTGGGACACACCTAATGAAAGTCATCAGATTTCCTTTTTAGGGTATTGAGCTTTGTTTTCTTTATTCTTTAAATTCTTCTCAGGGACTTTCACTCAACACTTCAAGAGGCAGCTTTTCTTCTCCCCAGACACCCCGGTACCCAGCTGAAGTCAGATGCGGAGCAAAAGAACTTTAAAAGAGACTTGGGAAAAAGTGAACTAAGTTTAGCGAGCTTAGTGACTGATTGTATGGACAGACATGTGCTCAGCTAATATTAGACTGTTGGCAGTCTCTTCGGGGCCGGTCTTAGCAGTGAATTGCTCAGACTCTGGGGGCTATATCATTTCCATCTATGTGACTGGCGACAGATCCTCTTCATGCTGTGTTTTCTGAAACCATCCAAAAGGAATCAGGTGAATGAAAGGAAGCAGGAAGGAAGCAGAGCTGAAGTCGCTCATGTAGGGCAAGGATTTTCTGGGCTGATGTGTGGGAGGGTTTAAAATGGAGAAATTGATGTTGGTGGCTTGTGCTTTGACAAGGCTGACGGGAAAGTTTGTAGCCAGTTTGATAATATACCAAGAAGATAACACTGCAAAAGGAGATTCCATATTACTAGCTATATTAATAAAAAAACTTTATTTTGCTCTAAATATACTCCTCAAAATAAATGTCTCAGTATTTACTGCAGGAAGTGCAGATTTCAAATTACTGATTGAGCTAAACCAGTCAAGACTGAAATTAGTCTTTCAAATTCAAGCACAAAGATACTATTCAACATCAAAGTTTCAATATTTAATATTGTAGAGAGCATATTCCATGTTACTAGCTGAACTCAACAAGATGTCTCCTTTTTTTTAACATGTCTTGCCTGTCAGCTTAAAAGAAACGTGATGGACACATTGACAGAAAAAAAAGGGGGAAAAAAAGGGAGGAAGTTGGGGGGGAAACCATTTAAAGGGAAATAAGGAGATAAGACAAAGTCCGCTTCTAGAACTGCAGAAAGAGAGGGAAAAAAAACAAACCCAGGAATGAGCTTCAAAGATCCATCCTTTATCTACAGAGCATTTTTCTAACACATACTTTGTTGAGAGGACTGAAGGCTCCTTATGGGGTCCAAAGCCCAAGTCCCATAAGTAGGAAGGATATTTTGGGATTACGGGTTAGGTTTAGGACTAAGGTGTGAATTAAGTTTAGGTTTGCTCTGGGGTTAGGCATGTTTTAGGAATGGCTTAGGGTAATGGTCACGTTACTGAACTGAATGACAAATGAATGGCAGTCAATGCAAAGTTAATACAATACAATACACAGACCCTCTGTAAAAGTAAAGCGCATGACAAGTGGCTGGTTTTTTCTGGACTAATGCAAAGTCCTTGTGACGATAGAAAGACATACTATCTGTGGGTGTGTGCGTTTGTTGGTGTGTCTGTCTGATTGCCTTTGATTGACACAGCAGCCAATCTGGTGAGTACTTGACGTCCTGTTCAGACTCACATGATACTGAAGACTTTCACTGGCAAGATAAAAAAACATTTAGAAGGTGCTTTAGAGAAATTGCTTTGTTATAGGCACAGGATGTCTGGTGAAATAATGTGCTAAATGGTGCCACTGATCATAAAAAATGTTCCGTTTGCATCTTGCTGAAAATGATCTAAGACATTTTAAAGGTTGAAACTGAGAATGTCTAATTTTGCTGCAAACACATATTTCCAAGAAGTTGAAACTGCTCGTTTCTTACCCCTAAATTTAAAACATGTTATTATGAAACAGTCTGCTGGCTGCCAGGATTATTTTCTGCATCTTCTCCATGCCCACAGAAACGTCAGAAATAAGCTAAGTGCTCAGAAATGTCTTTTGGTTTTCAGCATCATGTTGGTGAAGAAAGTAATTTCACGAGTACTGTGTAATTATCTTTATCTTTTAATGTAAAACTATTGCTGATGTTGCATAAATGTGTGCACATTGTGCTTCTCCAATTCTTCACCCTATTATCAATGTAGGATATTTCACTTCAGACAATTTAATTTGATTTCATTAAAAAAAACAAAAAAACAACACATTTTATTACTTTTTATTGATTACAAACCTGTGACTAAAGTACAGAGACAAATCTCGGGAGTTCAGTTTTACCAGCCATTTGATAAAAGGAAATACAATATATAAATGACAATTGATAAAAAATATGGGAAACATGGGAACCCTTTTGCAGGGAATGGTGGTGCGTCTGCAACAGTTTAGTCACCAAAAAATCCAGCTAATACAAAAAAGCATAAGTTTTATTAGTAACTATTCAAAAAAATAAAAATTATATATTTTTTTCTTTTCAAAGCTAAAATAAAGTCTTCTTTGTTAGCAATGATCTGGTAACATTAATACACATCTAAGAGTACAATGAGACAAAAAGGCGCTTATTTTTGAAATCCCCAAATCCATACAACTCACATTGCTGTGGCTCTGAAGCTCAATATGAACAGAGCGTTAGAGTTTGCCTGTAACGTTACTTAACATATCCTCTTGTTGAATATTTCACTGCTCACCTCTTACAGACGGTACACATATTTATTGAAACTTTAAATTCAGCCCAGCCCTTCAAATTGGTACACATGCCTCCAGTGGCCTTTGACGATATTTGGGAAATGCGTCTGCTGACCCAGGGTGTCCTTTAGTCTCGGGACAGCTTTAGTTCTCCAACGTCTGAGGCTTAAACAGGCCAAACCGCCTTCAAAATGCTGAGTAAGAAAGCTCTGATCACATGCACTAGTGTGTTATGTGTGTGATTTTTGCCATTTAAATGTGGCAAATAATTTATTCCTCGACAGAAATCATAACTTTTTAATTCCGTGGCAAGAACTGCTGCCGTCTTCGTCAGTTTTGAATCATGCTAGAATTATGAGTTGTTTTGATATAAACAAAGCTGAGTAAAATACAGCTTTAGTTGATTACATTCAGTTCAGTGCCATTCCCTCAGGCCTTAGTTGGGGTTGCCCTTACCGCTGAAGAGTTCACACAGTCAACGTGTTGCTGCGCACGTTTGTTGACAGTCCATCTCATTGTGACACAGTTAAAATGAAGCCCAGAACACAGAGATAAAAAAAAGATTGATTTACTTTGAGAGAGGGCAGAGTTCAGGTACTAAAGACAAGAGGGAAGGGGAATGATAGGAGAGGGAGAACGATGGCAGGAGGTGAGGTTTTTGGGAGGGAGGTGACCTTCATTGACCAATGGAGGATAAGTAAGAAGGATTTCAGGGAGGGAGATGTGAAAAGTCACCATTCTCATTTTCCGACTTCAGTGAAGACAAAATAAGAGGTAGCTTCCCAGACATAATTACTCAATAATGAAAAGTGTCCTCTTGAAGAGAGCTGACAAAGAGGACTCTGCATTCTCACAGGGAGGCCCTTCGAAACCTACTGGTCTCACCGGAAAAAGCTTCCACTGACAGGACGAGGCAGACGCTCACTGGACTCAGGCAGAAACAGACTCACCTCTCTGGAATGAGAAAGGGACAATTTCTGAAGGCTTCTGTGGAAGTGCGCACTCCCAGGTCCGGACAAACGTAAGCACCCCTCCTCTTCCTGGATAAGCTGTTCTTTTGCGTTGGGCTCCAGTGTAGAACGAGGTGGGCTCAGCTCCACACTGTGGCACAGCCTGAGAGGAGTGAAGGTTGTTAGGGCAGCTGAGGAAAAGATGAAGTCTCTGCAGAAGAATCAGGGACGCACCGACCAGATGTTAGGAGCCATGGCTGATGTGCTGACTTCTGTGGCAATGCCCAAACAGCAGTGGGTGAGTTACAACTCTGTTGTGGATCACTGTGTGTGTTTATGATTTGTGTTTATGTGAAAGCGTAGTTAGCACAAATTCACAAAGGAAGCCCACACATATGGAGGTGCTTTTCTGGGCTTGGAGAGCACAGGATTGCATCTTGTATTTGGCTCACTCCATTTCATCTCGAGGTTATTTTGATTTATTTTCCGTAAGTTGGTTTTCCACCTAAAATGGTCAAGGAAGACAAGTAGGGAGATGCCTTGTCCCTGTTCAGTGCTTGGGAGGAATTTTGAATGTTTCTGTGTAAGAGGAAGCGGAGTGGAGACGAACAAAACACGTGACCATAAACAAAGTCATGCTGCGTTAGTTTCCCTCTCAAGCTCTCACATAGCTTTTCTGTTTCAACTTTACTTTCTTGGATCTTCACCTTCACACAAGACTCAAATAAGAGATAGGAACTTGTTAGTTTCTCTATAATATTTGTGATGTCAGTCATGAATATGGATCCTTGCCAAAGGGTTATGTGCGTAGCACTGTTAATACACAAGGTAATTTAAGATGTTTTATGAGAAAACAAAGAACTACAAGAAAAGAAAGTGACATTAAAAATTGAAAATACGTTAAAAAAAGGAAAAATGTAAGCATTATAATAAAAGAAAACCTCATTTGGACGTCTTAAGATGGATGAAAAATATTGATGAAATAATTTATCTTCATGTAAAACCGTCGATAACACAAAAATAATAATGTTTAATTCTTATTAAAACTGATGTATGAACTTAGTCAATGCCTGCAAGAGACTATATTAAAGTGAAACAGGAATATAAAGTTGTCAATAGCGTGGTATTATGGTGAGAGACGTTGTAATTTTGGTAATTTGAGTTTTCTTGGGGGCGAGTGGACCAAGATATTGAATAAAAGTGGCATTAAGATTGAGCCATGGTGAACCCAACAAGTGATTTTTGTTAGTTCAAATTTATATTTAAGTGACAGATAGGATCCATATAAACCTCTTGTCTTCTTCATGCAGATTATATTTTAAGAAGGAGAGGCTCCCTGTCTGAAAGTAAAGTCTGTACATTTAACCACATCTGGCAGCAGAAATCAGACATTCAGAGGTCACAGTGCACCAGAACATCCAGTGCATTTCTCTTTGAAGGTCTCTTTGAAAAATGTTTATCATCATAAATCATTTCTCCCCCTCCTGACAGACAGTCCTAAAAACCACGAGAGGGAATCTGATCTGTTTGCCTGTCTGCAAAACGGAGATAACTCAGCTCTCCTTCGCTAAGCTCCACTTTGGTGCTGCTGGGCTTTAAATACAGAGTGGAACTGCTTTCTCTGTGGCAAAAGCAGGGCCTCATTTCCATTGCATTCCTGCTCTGTGTGTAATGGAGAACTGGATGAAAAAGATGCAGGGAATTGTGGAAAAAAAAAGAAGAAAAAAATCAGCCACTGGTATATTGTTCTGCGGTTATGTGGCCATAAGCGCCCGGTGCAATCTTACAATTGCTTCCTCCTTGAGAGCAGAGCTCCCATGCTGACAATGGCATCTCTGTGTGCAGGTCTCTGAGAGAGGCGAGGCGGACCTCCCATCAAGCGAGGAGGAAAAGGGACCAGTGCAGGGCCAGTGGGACCAGGATGCGCCGGGGTGGGAGCAACAGGCCACGGCCACACAGAACCCAAACGGGAGTGAACGAACAGGTAAGACCTGAAGTAGTTGCACTTTTGTCACCATAAACCTTCAGTGCTGTTTAAACATCACCCATCGCCAAACCAGTCAGAGCTAAGCCATGTCCCGGAACGCAAACTTTGAGATTCAGCTTTGATTTATTGTTGGAAACATCTCAGATTTCTCTGCAGCAACGTCCCCCCCCCAAAAAAAAAACGGTGGCAGTGACAATGATTTACACATGCAACACTGATGGATGTGTTTCCAGCGGGAGTCAGGGTGATAAACATGCATTGGATCTACCAGTGTGGTTGTGCAACGTGACGCAGCAGCCAGACTTTCTGCATGCTGACCATATGTGAGAGTCGAAACAGAACCAAATGCCATCTGCCATATCTGATGGAGGTCATTAGATGATAATAACTTCAGGGGAAAGTATCAGATTAGAGACACCTGAGAGTTAGTTCAATTTTATTAAGCTCCGCCCTCTTGATCTAGTAGTGCTGATGGCAGTAAATTGCTTAGGTATAATTTACAATCCATAAGTATGTGCGAGCGATAGAGGGAGAGAGAGTTCTCGTGTGTGTACACACATACACAAGCAATTCTTTCCAGATGGGGCAAGAAAACACACTTAGCTGCCTCCCTTCCCCTTTCTGCACCATCAGTGGTGGTGCAACTTCTTTTCGTTTTGCTGCAGCGGGCTTGCATGTGTTGTGATTTTTCCTGGAGTGAAATGGAACAAAAGGAGCTTTGTAGCTGGATCTGGGTTTGGGTTAGATTGCGTGTGTGTGTGTGTGTGTGTGTGTGTGTGTCTGTGTGTATATATGCATGGGTGACGTGAGTGGTCCACTAGCTATTGTGCAGAACAGTATAAGGTGCACAAAAGGATGTGAGTGAGGCCAGAGGAAACTGTTAGCGATGCTTATCTGTAATAGTCTCACTCGGTTATTAATGCAGTCAAAATATTGCTTTTGGTCACAGTTTCCAGTCCTAAAGAAGAATAAAAAAAAAGTTGTTATAGGTTTCACTGAGGGCTGGAGAAGGGGATGATAAGGTTAATGGAAATTGTTTATTTTATTTAGCATTGGGCTTTCTGATTGCCAGTTTTCCTCTGGGAAGCCAAATGGAAAGTCGGTGAAACATGTTCAACATCTAGACAATTTCTATTTGTCTGAGTACTGGATTTAAGACATATTTAGAGTCTTTAATATTTTAATATTTTAAAAAGTTTTGAAAACTTTGTATCCATCACCTTGCACTTCATAGTTATATGCTACCGTATTAGAAAATGTGAAGACGTTTTAGGGGTTTACATAACAAATGAGGAGATGGAAGACCTTTGAAATAAGACAACCTGCATGTTGCCTCCTTGGAAACACAAGACAGCGTCAAATCTGCCAACTCTGATAATCTTCCTTGTTTTGACACATTCCCAATCCTGTTCTGCTTTGCTTTGCTTTCCTCTGCCTTTCAGATCACTCCATCACACTTTCTCTCATCTAGTCCTGCTTCTTCCACATTCACATGCATCTTTTCTTTTAACTAAGCAGCAAGACAATGCTAATAGCTACCTCTTTTATTCATTCAGCAGATGTCATATATATGTTTTACTCGCTGTCCTCTGGTCATGTCTTTTTTTTTCTATCTTCCTTTTTATTACCGGGACATTACTGTCAAGAACAGAACAGCAGCAAAACTCTCTTATTACTAGATGTGAGAGATGGGAGACACCTACTGCTCTCAATATGCTTGGAAATAACAGACAAACTTGCCCTTTTGAAGTTAGCTTCATCCCAGTTTCAAATGTAACCGTTTAGTTTTCTACTCCAAAGAGTGCGAGTGTAAGTAGTGACGATGTGAGCCGTGGAGGCAGTCCCGGGCTTTGT
Organism: Gambusia affinis; assembly: GCF_019740435.1. Classification (NCBI taxonomy): domain Eukaryota; kingdom Metazoa; phylum Chordata; class Actinopteri; order Cyprinodontiformes; family Poeciliidae; genus Gambusia; species Gambusia affinis. Next base: position 6,210,090 of record NC_057868.1, read on the forward strand.
CCATATCAGGTTTTGAGGGAGACTGGGAGCGTGTGTCCTCCAGGGAGAGAAGGAGATACAGAGGACTCTGGGAATACACTGCCTGTCTGTGTGTGACCTTAAAAGGACAAAGATCAACCTGAAGCTGCATCACATCAGGTTACCAGAGCCTGAGATTAGATAGCATTCGCCTCACTCAGGTGACCTACTCGGCTATGTGTGTGCAGTGCTGTCCTGCCTTGCAGAGAAGCAAGAAAAAAAGTTTGAAATCTTCATAAATCTTGGTACGTAATCTAATTCTAAAAGATTTTTTGCATTTGATTAAGCATTAAATTGATTAATTAATATGAGACAATATTGATAGGAGTGACTGGTGTACTGTATATAAAATGAATGCTTTAAGTTATGGCTTATAACAGGACAATCTGATTCCAATCAATTCTTAACATGACAAATGTAAGTGCTGTTTTTCCTGTTTTAATTAAGCTGATTGATATTAACAATTAGTTGGACAAAATACGCTAATTATCTCTATTGAATTACCTGCTTCTTTGACATTAATCAGGTTGTTTTTAAGTAGCTCCTTGTGGCCATTATCCTCTAATTACATACATTTAAATCCATTTAAACTGGTAATATTGATTAGGTTTCTAAATGTATTGTTTCACAGGCAACTATAGATTTTTTTAGAGCTGTTTCTGTGATTAGTGGATCTAATGATATTTTTTTTATTCTTTTACATAGATTACAAATAATATTAATAAAAAAGCTTAGCTTTAACTGCTTTTACGCAACACTTTACCCAGTCTTTATCAATTTTGCTTCATATTTTCTTTTCTCTCTCTCTCTTTTTTTTTTTTTTACTCCAGTAGGAAATCCAATGCCTTTTAGCTGCTGGGCAGCAGATCATTGAAAGTATGTTTTTGTTCTTCAGAACAGAGAGTAGTACAGGCGGATTGCTGTGTTTTCAGAACAAGCCGCCTCCTGCTGTGGCTAAAAATTACTCTACGTGAAGAATGGAAGTGGACCACAACAACAAAGTACGAACAGTTACAGTTACTCGAAGCTCACCAAAAAAAAAAAAAAAAAACATACTTTTTATTTCTGCTTCAAATAAATAAGTTATTCAACAGCAAATGCTTGTGTTAGCTTTGTTTTTATTTGTATGACACAGTGGTTCGGTGTGCTCTATTGTGTCTACCAAAAGTATTCAACCCCCTGGATGTTTTTCCCTTTTTTTGCTTTTATAAATCAATCAGGATGAACTGAATGGAACTGAGTAATAAAATGACCTGTAAGGTTTCTGTGAATTACTGAATAACTCAAACTAACTCAGTTAACTGAGCCCATTTCCCCAGAAAAATGCAGTGCCTACAAAAATATTCACCCCTTTGCATGTTCTACCCTTTTAATTGCTTTTACAAATTAAGTCACGATCAATAAAATGTGGCTTTTTGACACAGAAGATCACAAAAAAAAAAGACTCTTAAATGTCAAGGTGGAAAATTGATTTCTATAAAATAAGGCACAACTAAATAAAAAATATTTTATTTAGGGGGACTGGGTTGAGTTAACTGAGTTAGTTTGAACACACAGAAACATTACAGGTCACTGTACTTTTCAGTTCAGTTTATTTATATAACTCAAATTCACAACCAATGTCATCTTGAGGCACTTTATAAAAAATGTGAAAAAATATTTTTGTAAACTGCACATTCCAATTGATCGTAGTTATCAAACAGTACAGTTTCCACAGTTAATTATTGCTGGGTTTTTATTTATAGAGAAACATTTTTCCTCTCCCAAAATAAGCTGAGAAAGAGGCACAAGATGATTGCATGCTCACACGTGAGCCTTTTAAGTATTTGAGTATATTTGAGGTTGTGTGTATTAATCTGACACGGTGGGGATAGCAGAGATGCCAAAATATATTGAAACTTCATTTGAGCTGTTTGGTGTATAATCATTACACCCTGAAAAAAATGTTTACTCTAAAATATATGATTGTGACATTCATGTGAATTGTAATTGCACAAATATTAACTTTGTACTTATACTAAAATTTGAAAAATGAATCAGGCTCATTTTACTACATGGCATTTCTATAATATAGAACAAATGCTTCAGTCCTGGGCTTTTCAGTGTGTTTAATTAAGTTTTATAGTAACATTAAACCAAAGCTCTGGACAGAGCCAGCAGCAGACCCACACTCTCATTCTGCTGCTAGAGCAACATCTATATGAATATTTGAAGAAATTTGTGTAGAGGTGAAGTAGGGGGTTTCAGGAAGAGTATTTTTATAACTACAGCTCAAGTCATTTCCATACTTTTTTTTTCTTTTTTTTTTTAAAGAGAGCATATTTCTGCAAGAGCAGCTCTCAGTGTGTATGCTTTAGTGCAGCAGTGTCATATGAGAGCTGTTTACTTTATAAGACACAAGTCTACACGGTGGCTGCAGAGCTCACACTGTCAGAGAAGCACTAATGATGAGATGCTCTCACACTTGCCTGCACACACATAAAGCACACTATCGACACACCTGCCTGTCTCTGTGGTTTATGCTTGCACTGTGACTGTGGCCTAATGGATTAAAAAAAATATATATCCTCAAATCTTCCTGCAGCACAGTGCAAATAAGAACAGGATATTTACCCTAACTTCTTCTGTTCTATAGTGGAACCAGAGCCAAAAAACATTGAGAGAGAAAGAGAAAGAGAGAGAGGTAGAGAAAGAGAGAGAGAGAGAGAAAAATCCTCCTAAAAACAGCTTGTTCAGAATGCCAGTTTGCCTTAATTGGAGCTCAGTTTAGAAATGGGGGGGAGGGCGAAAGGAAAAGGGAGGGAAAAGAACTAAAGAGGAAAAGCAAAGGAGAAGAAGCTTGGAGAGTGAAGTGTAAGTGAGTATACTTTGGCTGGGTTTCAGCTGGTTGATGGGGTGAGGAGAGGCTAATGTCAATAGGGGGTTGGTGAACACACTAAATAAGTAACTGCAAACTCTGCTGAAGTGAGAATCGGTACCTTGACATCCAAACCTTGAAGTCTGAACTTTATAATTGCAGGTTAAGCATAACTTTTCAAATGCATTCCGAGGGTGTCACATCAAATAAAGATTAGGAAAACATATTTGGTTGCAGGAGTGGACTAAAATCATTAATCACTTCATATCAGAGCACACCCTATAAATCCATCCTCAGCAGCTTGGCGTTTAGGTAGAAAATTATCGAAACTTATTGAATGGATTATATTTCAAACGCACAGATAAATGTTAAAGAGAAGTCCACACCAAATACATATTTAAAGCTTTTCTCCAGTTGTCTGCATCTGTACATGCCTTCATGTGAATCGCATTAAATGCATTTGAGAGAGTGTTTCTGGGTTGGATGCAGAAAGAAGAAGGAGCAAAGGAGAGATAAAAAGAAGCAAGATGAATGTGTGCTAATGCAAGTATCACCTCACATCCCCCGCTCCTCCCTGAAAGCTAGAGGAGGAACATTTTTTCCATATTTCTCAGAACACTGTCATGTCTGCATGGGCTAATTTTAGTGTTTATTTATTAAAAGACTCCGCTCCACATGGCAGAAGAGATACTGGATTGGTGCTAAATGTCAGCACAGAAACAGCGATCAGAGTAACAAAATGTTTGATGCAGAACACAGATTTCCATCACGGGTGTGGCCATTTGTTGTCTTGTCTTTTTATTTATTTATTTGTAATGACTTAAATGGAAGGAGTTGATAGAGATTTCATTTCTAAATGACAAAAAGGACATGTTATTTTTAAAAATACCTTGCTGTTTCTGTCTTTGGTGCGCAGGTCCAACAACAAATCCCTCCATTTAAAGAACATTAGTAAAATGATCCAGCTCTTTAGGTTGCTGGCCTGTGCTTGGAGTATAATCTGGTTTTTTGTGTTGTTTTTTTTAAATCCTTGCAAGGAGAAATTCTAACAAAAAAGCTGAAATACCCTGGGTGTGCCAGTAGATGGCAATGACTTTGGTTTACAATTCCTTCAAACTGGTTACCCGTCAACCACAAAAGACTTATATTGTTGTTTTGTCTTCAAGCCCAAAAAGCAAAAATTAACATGTTGGCAGTAGATCTCTTGTATTTCTCAAATCATTTATAGAATCAACATGAACTGAACATTTAGCATTCTGTTGAAGGAAGATTCAGGGATTACAAAACAAATTGGACTCTGTGAGACATCTGAAGCTTAAATCAGTCTGATGTTTTTTTTCCTTTCATCAAAATACCACTTTAAATCCTCTGTAATTGAATATTTTAATGTCATTTTGCACAGACGGTATCAAGCAAAGCTCTGACAAGACAAATATAGATGCAAGTCCATTGTGGAGGACTAGGAAGAGATGATTGGTAATTATAGCCAGTGCTGTTTCTGTGACTCAATGATGTTTAACCCAGTCTTACAAAGTTAATTAGCAACAATTTTTAATTTGGTAATAAAGATTCATTGTAGGTCTGTAATAGTCCAAATTGCTTATGTTTTTAAGTAAATTAAAAATATTCATTAGATTCAAAGGGGAACAGCATCATGTGAAAATAGCCACCATATAAGAAGCAGGAAGCTAGAAAAAGAACAGCTGTTGTTTAAACTGCTGCGGTTAATGTACCAATAATAGTTGGCAGATATCATATAGTATCCAACTAATGATAATAAAATTATGTGTAAAATACAAGAAAAAATGTTCGTGTAGTTGTCACCACTAGAGGGTTATGGAACACATGACCCAACCTAATCTAATAAGTCAACTAATGCTGCAGTATGTTACTTTTTAAAAAATATATTTTTAAAAATATTTTTAAAACTGCCACAATGTCATAGCAGTACTACAAGAGAGAGAGAGATATTTTGTAAAATAAAAATAAAAAATTGAGCTCCTTTGCCTCCTTCCTTTTTCTACTATCATCTGTGGAAATCCAGCAAACCAGAAACAACCAATAAAAGCCAGGAGGAAGGTCATAGCTCTGCCAATCAAGCTCGTGTGTGTGCTGCTCGAGGTTGCCGGTTTGGTACAGCTGTGCTAATGCTAACTTACTGCTACAGAAAAACTATTTATCTACCGTCATGGGTGGCTATGCTTACTAGTTTGAGAATTAACGGCAGAGAGCAAGGGAACGTGAGAGCAGCATGTACTTAAGCATTATTGACAGCGCTGATACTCTTGTTGTGGCACTAAATAATTTTTTCTGACTGAGTGGAATATTTCTGCAGATGACGGTAAGAGCAGATTATTTCACAGATTATCTGTTTCATGTCACAGATATGAAACAAATCTGTAAAAAATCCCAAAACGTTTAAAAAATAAAAATTACTGGCTGCAGCTGTGATCAATTCTAAGTTTATAAAATAATTTCCTATGTAGATGTGTTGATAGTTTATCCTTTTAGCCTAATTGAAAGTTGCTTTAGATAATCATGACCTTTTCTTTTTGACTTCTGAGGAAAAGGCAGCCATTCATTAAAACAGAAGTCAGAAAATTCTTAATTTAATTGTAAACTCGACTGTTTTGGAGTTAAAATCTGATCTGTATCACGAGCACTCTCTGGGATGAAAAGGCATAAAGTAATTTAATTAATCTCTAAGCATGGGGGTATTTTAAAGGCTTATTAGTAGAGAGAGTGAGTCTTTTGTGTCTGAGAAGAGGGAAAGTGCAGAGTGTGAGAAACCAGCCTGCTAACTGAGTCTGAGAATAGATGACTTATTTTTCACTGTGGGGCTTCTCCTCTGCAGAACTTTCTTTCTTTTTTTTTGGAGTGTGTGTTATAGCTGCTTTGGCCTCTCTGTGCTTGTAAATGAAGACACAGTGAGACTGTTGTGCAAGTCAGCGAACTGTGTAATGGATGTGTGTGTGTGTCCCGCTTGCAAGGCAGATGGGTGAGGCCTCTCTGTTTGCTTTGTCACCTATAGATGACAGAGACAACGTGACAGCAGTCTGCCCCCACCCTGTCGCCGTGACGACATGGAGGCACTTGATGGTGTGCTTTGGAGTGTGTGTGGTGGTTGGATTGCTGCTGATCCTCACCTGTCTCTATACCATTCCAGGAATTAGCTGGTGATTTATACGGTTGCAGCTTTTGGTGAAAGAGAAGTGCAGCAAAATTGAAGTCATATCTTACGCCGAGTCACGATCTGAGCAGCTTGAAGTCTGAGAATGCCATCTCCAGGCCAGAATGTCATAGCATTTCATAAAACCTTTTTCATTTTTCTTCCTGCGCCGGGTCTGTCTGGAGTTATTTACTCAAAAGAACGTGTTTTACTTTACGGGCCCGCTCTGATTTCATCTGTAAGAAAGGCTAAAAATGTAAACTGTGTTTCTGGTGTTTTGATGTTCACATCTAAACATGGTTTGCTTTGTTTGTTCCACAGTGTTGGAAACTGCTTTTTTTTCTTTTTTTTTAGATGTAGGACTCCTCTGCTAGGTGTGCACATGTTTCTGGCGCCAGACAGAAAGAATGTCCAGTGCACGACTACAAATCGAACCCTGAACATTTCTAAGAGTTGGGAAAAGTAAAAAAGTACCTGCTTCATGCTTGAACAAAGATGCAGATGCAGTGGAACAAAAATTCTGTACTCACGAACAAATTTCACCAGATTCACTAATAAGGTTGATTTAGATTCACGAGTATTTTGGTTCAAAACATTTACTTCAGTTGTTAAGGCAAATGCATTGATGTAGCTGGTAAATTTGTACTAACCATGCAAACCGTAAAGTAACTCTGATTAGAAGTAAAATAGATTATATTTATTATTATAATTATTTGTACACATATCTAGATTTGTGAGGTTGTTTTTAGAGAAGTGATTATCAACACATTTATTAAAGCAGTCAAATTCACAGAAACAATACATAGCTTTACCTCTTATATACATAGAGATGCTTTGGCAGAAACATTGAAAGCTGTTGAAGTGAACAATGCATTAAAAACATTAAATAATACTGGAAACATGTTAGTTTCCCAGAATGTAGAGATTAGTATTCCAGAGCTTAGACATTGCAATCTGTGTACTTACAGGTTACTGGGCCCAGAGTTATGGGGAACTTTACAGAAACCAACTTTGTTTGGTTAAAACCAACATGTTGCAGTCTTAAACCGAGAGGCTGCTTTTTATAGCTATGACACGTTGTTTTCCCAAACTTTGGTGATTACTTAACTGGAACTTACAAGCTGCATGACTTACATGTTTCCATGTGAAATCTCTGTAACTCAGTGATTTTTTAAAAACATTTTTTGCCAGAACATGGAGATTTGCTTACCACATGTTAAACTTAAACGTTTCCAGAAGAGGTTACAGCAACATATAACAAACTTATATGTTGCTGTTCTGGAATTTCTGAGCTATCTCTTAGGACTATGCAACTTACCATTTTTGAACTTATGTGTTGTTTTCTCAGAACTTTGAGGTAAGTCTTCTTGAAATTAGAGATTGCTTTCTGGGACCTTTACTTTTCCAGAAGAGGTTATACTCTAAAGACATTCAGGATATTGTCCTGGATTTTTACAGTGGGACAGTTCAGGACTGAACATTACTGGTTACTATCCATGAGATTACATGTTACTTTCTCAGAATATTGAAATAAATTTTCTGGAAGAAAAAGGCTCTGCCCTTAAGAAGCATTAAAGTAACCTTCACACTCTTCTATGCTTTGCTTCTTGCAGAGGGACTGGACCCTAAGCTATTGAGAGACGATTGTTTTTGATTTTACTCTATTGCTAACGTTTGGCCAGGACCTATGTAATGCACCAGTTTGACATTATGAAGCTTACCAGAAATTGAACTATAATCAAACCACCCTACCCTCTGAGGACAAAAGTACAAAGCCAAATAAGATGGAATTGAGTGACTTTGTTCACTTCCTCTGCTGCCATTGCTAAAACTACAGGCAGAACACAATTGTAAAACAGGGCAGAAATAGTTAACAATTATCTAGCAATGATTGTTGCTAGATAATTGATTATTCATTATGCTAGATAATGATTATCTAGCATTAATTATGATTATGTATGTGCATAAATTCATAATAACATTTTTAAACAATCAATAATATGGACATTCAGTAGCAGTAAATAGTTTGGTTACATTATAGAAGGAATAATAATAATATAACAGTGGAAGTCTTTCATACCACATATTCTGAATTCATTGACCCCTTTGTTTTTTCTAATATGAATGAACAAGTTTTTGAAAAAATACTTGTACACAGAAGTTGTGATGGATCTAGAACATCAGCAATGCAATTAAGGTACAGATGGACAAGTCTGCACATTAGGAAGCCTTTATCTCTTCCGTAAATTATTCATCATTAAAAACCATTAATATTTAACCACAGACTCACAGGGTACTTCCCTGGAATCTCTGAGCTAATCCTTTGCTTATGTTTTTATGTAAGTATGTTACTCCATGTCAGACAAAGAGTTAGAAGTCTGCATGTTGAGAGTTACACACAGACACACACACTGTGAAGGAGTAGCAACATTATGAAATATGAGACTGTTTATTCGCTCCATGGAGATAGAGAAATAAAACGGCTACCTTAAGGATCATAAATGAACACGACTCTCTATGAAGAGGTGTGACCCAGAACCCAAAAACATGTCTTAAAGAAACTGAACCCATGTCTAACTTACTGAAAAACGCATGACACCCAACCTAATTCTGCATATGGCCTTTAAATAGCAATCAGTATAACTACAGACCTGGGTGTTACTATTTACAGATTCAGAAGTGAGCAGACGTAGGAGAGCACATTTAATCTAGTCCTGTCTAAGGCTCCCCATTAAGGATTGCTACAATGAGACTCAAGCATGTAGGAAAGAGGATAACAGACATGGCAGAGGGGGTCGCCGACAAGAGAGGAAATGGAACAGAGGAAGCTAGAAAAATCAACTAGGGGAGTGGGAGAAAGGATCGGAGGACCGTAGAGAAAAAAGAAAAAGCAAGGGAGTGGAAACCTTATACTGGAATAGCCGACAACTAGATCCGTAGACTCCACCCTTCTCACCCCTCCCCTTACTCTCTCTCTCTCTCTATCTCTCCCCTGCTATCTCCGTCTCCCGCTCTCTCTCTGAAACAGTCTCCCCGTCTGTCATTTGACCAGGCAGTTCACAGAGGCGAGAGCTCAGCACCAGAGAGAAAGCAGAGGCAGGAAAAACACAGAGAGACAGGGAGAAGAGAATACACGTTCAGTGTAATGATGAGCTCGCAGGAATATTTCACCACCTTTTAAAAAGAAAAAAAACAAAACAAAAAAAACAAATCCCCTGCTGGTGTGGATTCCCTCTTGCCTGCTTCTTTTGAGGACTGCCAGTGTCTTGGATGTGGGCTCCAGCACTGTTAATAGTCAACTGAGGAGAAAAAAAGGGGAGAAGAAGGAGGAAAAAGAAGAACAAGAAGAAGGAGGAGGAGAAGAAGAAGAGGATCAGCTGACACCTTTTTTTTTTTTGAGATTTACACTTTTGCTGGAGTAAAGCTGAAAAAGAGAGGTGGGGGGGATAGAGACTGATTGCTGGGCCCCATGCCCACCTCTGCTCATGGTTCAACAGCATGAAAGGGGGCCACCACCATCACCATCGCCACCACAGAGGCTGTGGCTGCCAGCACTTGTTCCGAAAAATCCTAGTTAAGTGTGGCTGCTGCTATGCCAGAGTCAGAGGTCAGTATTATGCTCATCCCAACACATAAGAAAAAAAAAAAAAAATCTTCTTTGAGTTGTTGTCAATCACTAAACTTAAAGCAGTACCTGAACCTCTCCTGCATGTTTAGCTAGACTGTTTTCTGAGTCGGTTTTCCAAATATATGCAGAGTTTGAAAATGTGGACTTCAGTTTGCACCTCTATCTAAAGCAACAGATGTGTGTGTGTGCAGGCATGCGTGTTTGAGTGTGTGTGATACACGTCCACAACCAAGCAGGCAAAGCATGTCTTTCCCCCCAGAAGACTGAACAGTGGGAAACAGGAAGGACAGAGTGCATCACACACACACACCCACACGCACACACACCCACACACGCACACCCCCCCACACACACACACTCCCCTTTAAGTCAGAGAGGGGAACACAAGTTTGCTTGTGAGTAGGATTTGGAAAGTGGACCTCGTCATTGTGATGAGTGTGTGTCACTAGATGATGTTTTGCGCGTGAAAGGCAGAACCGGTCTGAAACAACTGGTTTTTCTATTCCCACTGACACTAGAAGATGTGGACTCGAATCAGACTCAGTGCAAACATTTGATGACTTTGGACTGAATTTGATATATCACAGCAGACTCTGAGGTTCATGGTTTCAGCCTGAATGACTCGTGATGCCACATGGAACCTTCTGATTAGAAAAAATGACATATTAACATAAAGCCTTATCCGAGTAAACCTCACTCAAATTTATGAATTTGTATCCATCTTATACGATCTCTACATCCAATTCAGTTGCATATTATATGACCCTTTCACTGGACCTGTATAATGTCTACTAATTGCTGCATTTGGAGTTCAGTCTCTATCCGCAGAACCTCATCTGAAACCCAAGCAGTACTTTAGGGAGGCTGGATAGCAGGAAAACATAATAGCTTTCATGTTATGGTCATGTTAAACACAGACCCCAGATGGTGAGTACCAGATACTGGAGAAAAATAAAAGAAGATAGTGCCGTTCCAACAGAGTAGTTTGGTGCGGACACTCTTCTGTTAGTGACACACTGACACCCCAAAGCAGCATGGACATCTTAATACATTTTGTGAAGCACTAAACATAAAGCATCACCTCTACTGGCATACAAAGCAAATGCAGTGTATTTACATTGTCAGCTCATATTTATTGCTAACCCTTGGATAAATATGAGCTATATTATGCAGCTGTGCAGTGCATCCAATGTTGATACAGAAGGTGATTTAATGATTTCTTATAAAATTACTACCCTCTTTCCAATTAGCCTGCTTTACGGTCTGATATTGCTTGCCTATCATCATAGCTATTTTTTATTAATTAATGCAGATAATATTTATTGGACAAATTAATTTCAAAATTGATGTCAGAGCTTCTTCTGACCTCATGCTTGGATCAGATTGATGTGGAGCCACAGATACATCCACCAATCCAGACAACATGGTGTCGTTTCGCCTGAGGCCAACTGACTGACTTCGCTCCAGACATTTATGCTTTCAGCCCCCCAAAGACTGCATGTTGCTGCCCTGCATCACTCTCTGTAGTGCTGAAAAGTGATGAAAAGGAGAAAGGACACATTTTTAAGTGTTTTATGCAAATGTGTTGAGGAGTGGAAGTTATCTCAGATTGCTACAGTAATAACCGAGGAAAGAACTCCAGAACTCAACAAAGGAGCAACAAGAAGCTTCAAGAATCAGAACAAAGACGAACTGGAAAAAAAAGTGGGGTTGAAAAACCCAAAAGATATAGGACTTGATCTGCTTTAGGTAAACCAAAGACAGACTATGATACTTCTGTTCATACTATGGTCCTGGCATGTTTTCTTGTTACTGATTTCTTTATAAAGGATGTTGTCATATGCAAAGTAAGGACTATAGTCTCTTAACTTTGAAATGTCTAATTATTCTCATGTCCTTCCACTCTCTTTTTGCTGCTGTAGAATCCAGCATCAGTGTGCCAAGTGGAGACTTCTCCTTTCTTCTCTTGCAGAATTCACAATCAAAGTTACAGATCTTGTTGTGGTAGCGACAAGTAGTCATATGATCCTTTCAAATGCGCAGAGTATTGGCTGGAACTAATGACAAAAGTGTGTGAATAGCCAATCATTAAAACACAAAGTTTACTATTTTAAACTACCGGAAACCGCTATTTGAAGTAGGCCCTGATTTCTTCATGACTTTGGTATAAATGAGTATTTTCTCCAAAAGTTATGATTTTAGGCTTTTCCCCTGTCCTGGCAGGTTGTTCCTGGTTTTGCCATGGTGTTTTAACTTCACTTGTGATCAGAATCTCTTTCTTTGTGATTTGATTTGATAGTGGGAAGACTCAAACTTTACTGGCAGCTTGCAAAGCGAGGACTTGGTCCTATGTTTGTCCATCTCAGCCTTCGTGCCTTCTTTGTCTCCAAATCATGCTTTCTCGTTGTAAAGAAAAGCAGCATAAACTGCTGTAGAGCTGAAAGTTCTCCTGCTTAGTTGTCGCTAACTGTGTGCCAGTCGCCTCACTGTCCTTGCTGTTGCTTTGCACTCTTATAGAGTATGACCTCTGCTGCCGTGGCCCAAAGCAAAGTTAAAACAACAGTGGTGTCTAATTGCATGATATGAGTTTATGCCTTGGTTCCCTGCTGTGTGTTTGTTCCCTTTACATCAAAGGCATGTACAGTGGAGCTACCCACCGAGTCTCCGTACTCAGGGGGGCTCCTGGAGTTGACTTTCACGTTATTGGCCAGGGTTCTTGGTCGCATACCTTACATTCCTTTGGTTTTAATCTCTTATGTAATGGATATTCTCTTTTTCCATCGTCTGCTGCTCCCCTACTACACCTTCTCCATGTGTAATCATAGCAAATACACACACACACACGCTTAGCTCGCAATATGTAAACATGTGGGGGATTGGAGGAATTAAACATTTCAGACTATTAAAAGGTGCCTTAATAAACACAGTTTTCCCAATTTTAAACAACTTATAGTGTTTCAGGACTGTATTGGCAGTCAAGTACAACATGAGAGCCTACTCTCATTCTGAACACAGCGAAGTACTCTGTTGTTTCTCAATGAGCCACGTTAAGCAAAACAGTGGGCACTCAAGGTGCTCAGACATCTGCCAAAGAAAACAGTGTGTTGCTAGTTGACACGTTTCAGCCTTGGGAACTGTCAGCGGGATTGGCCGCAAAAATTATTTGTTTGGAGCAAAAATATCAACAGCTGTTGAACAGTTTGTGCTCCTTCAGAATGAGAGCTGGAGTTCACGGTCTGAGCTTGAGTCTATTAGTTGGAAATACTTCAGTCTCTGCAAATTAGCACATTTTTTTGACCGTCAGCCATGCACAACTACGCTTGGTAAGCTGAATGTCATCAATGCCCATTAACAGCTCGAGAAAGAAACCTTATTCCTTCATACAACAAAATGTGCTATTTCATGACTACATTGCTATTTAAAGAAGAACATGATGACAATGCAGGAATACAAAACCCAAACCTCTAATAGCTGCTGGAGTCTGACTCCAAATCGCCTCCAGCTTTAGAGGACTAACATTAATAAACACTTAGCTTCTCTCTTGACATGTTAAATTTTTTTTTCTTAACCACTTCAGTCTAAACACAGTCAACGCTGGCTCCAGAACAGCGAGGCAGTACCTACCAAGTGCTGACTTTAAAATTTCCCACAAGCTTTAATTAATTTTTTTTGCTATTTCATTTGATAAAACAATGCAACAACGAGCATAACTGTGATAACAGTTCTGAAAATGTGTTTTTAGACGATGTTGTTTAAAGAAATCTATAAGTAGTCATGTTTGATACAATTCATTTTGGGGACGATCATCTGGAAGAATGTCCTCCGGTCAGTGCAACCAGAACCTTTTGGCCGACATTCAAAGCTATATATGTAGAATATTACTAACACATCACATTATTAAATAAATCACATCCACACTGAAACGTGAAGGTGGCAGCATCATGCTGTCGGATGCTTCTCTTCGTCAACAACAGGGGAAAAAGATCAGCATTGATGGGAAGGTGGATGAACAGATTTTCTTTTGCGTTTCACCTCCCAGCAGGAGAACCAGCCTAAACATTCAGCCAGAGCTTTGATCAAAGTGACTATATGCTAGAGAGGCCTAGTCAAAGTCCAGACCTACCTCCAATTCATAACCAGTGTCAAGACCTGAACATTTATGTTCACAGATGTTCTTTGTTCAGCATGACAGCAAGAATTATTTCACATAATTTCTTTTAAATGCATAAATTACTGCGACAGACAGGCGACCTGTCCAGGGTGAACCCCGCCTCTCGCCCGGAACGCAGCTGGGGATAGGCACCAGCAACCCTCCCGACCCCATTAGGGACAAGGGTGTATAGACAATGGATGGATGGATGCATAAATTATTTTTGTATTTTTTTTTATGTGAATTTTATTTTGCTATTTTGAACATCATTTTAAAGATGCAGCTCAAACAAAAATATCTCATCTTTTCGCATAACTTCTCAAAGTTTTAGGGAAGCTATTTCAGTCTGGTAGAAACACAAAATGTATTTTATTTTGAAAATATCTTTTAAAACCATATAGCTTTTTTCTTTCGTCTCTCCTTCAGTGCTGTTAGTGTACCACATGAAGTCTACTGTAACAATTTCTTATGTCCTACTGTACTACTCCCTTGCACACTTTCTATTAATTGTCTGGAATTGTCTGCAACAACTTATGTACTAAACATCATTTCAGAGGGAAAATATTAGCCGGGGTAGTGCTCTACAACTGTTTTTAATCACCACCATTAAAATCTCATTACTTGCTTTGTTTCTTCTGACATCGCATAATAAATTTAAACCTGTTTACTGGAACATGCCCTCTGGTAGTACAACACAGAAGACCTCACTGTTTCTTCTCCCAGGCTGGATCTGGATATGCTGCTGTTTTCAGCGTCTTTTTTTGTGCCCGTCTGCTTGTATGTCTGCTGGGTTATGTGAATACTACCTACCGGTAACTAATGAACCAAGGCCAAGAGGTGAGAAAGGGAATACATTTTTTTAACGCTAACGTTGATCAGAACTCTAATACAACTCAACAAGCACACATAACATGGAAGAAACAGTGACCTCTGCAATAACTTTTAGGCGCTGTTGTGTTGTTTATAGGAAACACTGAACAATGCAGGCCGGACTTGTAGTTCCTCAGCCCTCACCATTGTTCTCATAGGTCAGGCATGTCACTGCAGCACATAATGTCTTTTTTGTCTTTGGAAGAGTGTTTCTAACAAACATTAGCTGAGACACTGTCTGGAAATCTCAGCTGGAATAGTTGAGGTTAAACGATAAACAGTGCCATTAAAAAACCCACTTGCAGTTTTCTTTGGTTTTTGAACGCTTAAATATTTCAGGTCACAACACTAGTTTTTATATGAGGCAATCATAATCTGAGTCAACACAAAATGCATGCAACTAATTATACTATGAACTACTGACAAAGAGTCTTTTTTTTATTGTTGTGGATACATTTTGACTCACTCCTTATTTTGAACCACACTGCAGGGTCGCATGGGAATGCTTACAGTTGTGACATATTAGTTGTAAGTTCAAACTTTGATTAGACCATTCTAAAAATATTTATTCTGTTTTTGTTCTGAGCTATTTTAGAGTGGAATTGCAGAGCTGGGGGTGAAGATCTCAAACTAATGGTGGGAAATTGTTCCTCAAGATGTTTTGGTAGACAGTTAAATTCAACCCTAACCCTAGCTGCCCCACACCATCACATTACCAAAGGCATGCTTAATGTTTGACCACAGTTATGTTGTTCTTTTTTTTAAAGGCTGGGTTTAGTTTTAAGCCACGTGTAACTGGACACCACTTCCAAAAAAATTCATTTTTGATTTGTCAGTCGACTGAATTCTGAAAAGTCATCAAAATGTTTTTTTGGGGGTGAAAATCTGAGATGGGCTTTCCATTTCTTTGCTGTCAACAGCAGTTTTGGTCTTCAAACTCCTCTGCGAATACCTTTTCTGCTTTCATGAGTTATCGACATCAGAACTAAGGATAAAATTGGCACTGGAAGTCTCCACAATTGACCATTTTTTCCAAATTTCTTTCCTACTTCATGTGTTAATATGTTCCATTGAAGTAATTTCTTGATTTTTGGGTGATGCAGTTCTCTGTGTATGGGTGGTGAAACTCAACAGATTAAGCACAATTTACACAGGATTTCTTTTCACAAAGGTCGTGGGTTATTTGGTTATCCTGTTTTATTAAGTGAAATCAGTAGCTCGATATAACAATAATGTAAATACAGGTCTTCCATTTATTCAATTCTATTTGGTGTTCCCCCAGGTTTGGTTTTTGGACCTGTTCTGTTTTTATAGTATTTGCTCTCCCTTGTGCCTGTCAAACTTTAAATACATTATTATGCAGAAGATATTCATTTGGTTTACCCAGATAAAATATCTGAACTCCACTGTTTGGTAAATTGCTTAGCCTTTACTAAAGAGTAGCTGGCAAACTTCTTTCGTCAATTAAATGAAAATAAAACTGAAATGATTATCTTTACAACAGGAAAATTTATGTTTGGGACTAAAGAGACCTTTGGACCTCTTAGTTATTTTGCCAAAATTCTTTGCAGGAACACTGTGATGCACTTTGATTCTGTTTTTTACTTTGGATGCATGTCAAGTCTCTGTTTTGTTCTTGTTCTTACCATCCGAGAAATATTGCCAATCTAAATACCATTTTCTCTCATCCAAAACATGATTATTCATGTTTTTGCTTCCTCATGACTAGATTATTGCAACACACTACAAATATGTCTCCTTAGAATAGCTGCGAGTTGTTCAACAGGCTGCTGCCAGGCTTCTATTAAAATCCTCCAGGTTTCCACATGTGACTCCAATCTGGATGCAAGTACATCTGGGTTCAAGTTTATTTCAGACTGCAAGTCTTTTTACTGACTTGGAGAGCTCGTCACAGAGAGGCACCAGATTTTCTCAGAGGGGTTCTTCACCTTTAAGTCCCATGCTCAGGTTCTACTGATGGTTCAAGATGACCACAAAGGAAGACAGAGCTTTCTGTTCACTGACACCGAGACTCTGAAACTCTCTGCTTTTGAACTTGTTTGTTAGTAGAAACATACTTTTTAAATATTATTTTTTCTAATTTTTCTCAGTTTCTTTGTACATAGCTTGCTGTGGTCACTCACATTTACCAATTTTAAGTCTTGAAAGGCGCCATATAACTTAATTGCATTTTACATGAATATAGCTTTTTGTATTTACTCAGGTTCTCTTTGTCTCTTTTATAAACAGAACCATTTAATTTTGAAAGAAAGGGAAAAAAAATAGATAAAAATACATAATGGGGTAAATACCTTTTCAAAGGACTGTGTGGCAAAGAAGTGTGAGCTGCCAGATTTCTGATGTGACCATCATCGCCATCGTCGTCAAAGCTCTTGTTTGGTTGTCCTGGACAAATCTGTCAATGAAAAATGTTGTGAGTCATCACTTCTGAAAAGGCTTTGCTGTAGACTCTGGAGGGAATGTCAGAGAGCAGGATGATTCATTTCCTACCTATCATGGAAATGATTACTTTATATGCTAAATGATGACATATCTATTTGCCTTCTTGAAACTTGCATGCAGAGAGAAATCAACTCCTCTCACACTTTTCAGAGAGAAAAAAAATAGAGAAACTTGTGTGATTTCAGCTGCTGTTATTGAGACTAAATGCCGTGCTAGATGGCCGTCGTTCCTGCGTGTAAACCATTAGTTTTTCCTCAGAAGATTGTGGGGCTAATCAGAGTCTTTCTGTGGCTTCATACACAGACACCCTTGCCACAAATTGTTTCCACATTTTAATCAATATGACATGAAATGCAAGCAGTACTTATTTGGAAAGCATGTCAGTGTGCGTGTGTGGGCGTGTGTGCGTGTGTGTGATGGGTTGCATGACTGAGACAATTTAGAAAGAATAATGCTTACCGTAAACATGGCACTGAGCAAAAGTTTCAAACCACAGCTGATTTATTCACGAAATTTGTTTAGGGGAGTAAGAAGTTGTTTTGATCGATGGTTCTCCAGGCCTTCTGAAGGTCTTTCAAAGTTTTCTATGGACTTTGTCAATGATGCAGTGTGAACAAGTGGATTGTTAACAAAGACATTAGTATTGTTTTCAGCAGATTAAAGGTATATGAACAGTATGTCTTCAGAAGACTAAAAAAGTTTAGACTTTACACAGATCCTATGCTCCTGCAATGTTCTACTGTTTACCAAGTTTTCAGCTAAGAGCTCTACGTAAATATGCGTCATACATCATGTTTGGCATTTTAAACTCTTCAGTTATACAAGAGGAAGGTGAACTGTCTTTGTGAGATGTTTGTATGCTAGCTATCTGTTATGAGTAAACACAAACTGGAGCTTGCCCCTCGAGTTTTAGAGTCTTTTTCCACTTCGCTCAGAGTTAAAATTCCTAACAAGGCAACTGAACAAGTGATTTATCAAAAAATATTCACATACCGGTAAAACTAATCTTTAATCCTTAGATCCAACACAGAAATGTGTGGGGAAAGACTCAAGAAGTTTGCACACTACTCTACTTGACATAAGGACAACACAGCATGGAAAGGACTATTGACTGAGTAGTCAATGTGATAGAGACAGCCAAGAGGACACTGTAGACAGGTCGAGGGATGGTAAAATGAGAGACAAAAGCACGTTCCACTTTAACTCTGCGCAACACATTAGCTGGCTACCTACCAGAGGGCCATTAGGGAGACCTGCTTCCCAGCAAAGACTGTTGACAAACCATTTGGAAAATGGTGTGCTTATGATGCCCACAGTCAATTAGACTCACGGTCCAGAGACTGGAAATCCAAGCTGCCCATTTAATAATGAAATAGATTTGGATAATGCTTATTTTTTTATGTGAGAGAATGCAGGAAAATAGTAGCATTTTGTGAAAGTAAAAGAAAACTCAAAGGCCATTCATAATAGAATGATCTCTGAGTTATAAACATCGGGAAAAATTCACAAAATGATGGAGTCATAATTGACTGGATGAATGGATGAATGGATGGATGGATGGACTGACTGACGGACGGATGGATGAATCAATAAAACTGACAGTAAGGAACAAGATATTCCTCCACCCAAAGATCCCAAACCAGAAAGTAGCACTTTCAGATGAAGAATCTTGACATTTGACTCAATCTGCTAATAAACGTAGCAAACTGCTTCACCTGAGCTCTGAGCTACTGGAAGAAAAGTGACTTTACATGGGGGGTGGCAGGTTAGAATCTATAGATTGAACTCTGCAGCTTTAATCTTTATCTATCTTTTCTGCAGTTTGTCTCCTGTTCTTCTCTAAAATGCCTCTTTCAAGTCTTCCTCTTGCATCTAAACTGTACATGTTCCTTTTCCCATCTGAGCTTGTTTGTGAGTAACGGGAACTGATGTTGACTCATGCATGCAGCGAGAACAAGGATCCCCCACAGCAATGACACACACGCATATACACACCACCACACACACGCACACACACACACACACACACACGCACACACACACATTTACATGGCTGAATTGTGAAGCTAGGGAGAACAAAGGCTTCTAAATAAAAAAATTGCTGAAAATATTTGATTAAGCTTTGCGTTTTAGGATATTATGACAGTTTTGCTGCGTGTGTGTGTGTCTAATTATAAAAGCCAAATCTCCAAATCTAGAATGACACACTTGCCTTCGAGGCAAATCATCCTCAACCTGCTGCACATAAGAGGGCACAATTAGATCACCCCCAGCCCCCAGAAAAAACAAACAAACAAAAAAAAAACAGCAGAGAGAATGCAATACACAGACAGTGATTAGAACACATGACTCATTGATTAGAAAGGAAAAAAAAAAACGTGAACATTTTTTTACAATTTTTGTGCATTTGGCCTTAGGGGATTAGTGGTGATGTGTTACAGACACAGAGGTGGAAGGGTTCAGTCTATTGCATTACCATGTCTGCTTTCAGTTTCAGTCGCCCCGACCCCCAAGTTTTTGGTTTCTAACCTGCGACCTCGGAGACGCGTGAATACACGTTGATAACAAGCCGGGGCCACTTTTGACAGAAAACAGCCCAGCTGGCAAATGCTGGGGGAAAAGTTCCTGTGACAGTCTTTTTATGTCTCAGCCGGAGGAATCGTCTTTGCTGTCATCAGCTTATAAGGCAGACTTCAGACAGTATGGAAAAAAAGCAACCAAAATAGCTGAAATTGAAGGTATGCTGGCCGGCTGTGGCCCTAGCCTTGTGTTTCTGAGATATTTTTAAACTTTGCACTCCCAGCCCCTCCTCACCTCTCTCTCCACATCACTACCTCCTCTACCCCCCCTACCACAGCCCCCCCTGCCTCTTCTGTATCGTGCAGCTGAGATGTTCTTTATACTGTTGCTCTTTGCACAGAGGAAAGCAGCGACGGACAGAAATGCAATCTGAGTGTGTGTGGGGGAGGGGAGGTGCGCGTGCGTGTGAGTGTGTGTGTGAAATGTGAAATGTAGTATGGAGGTGTGGAAGGGGAGTGGACCAATTGTTCCCAGTCTCCTGCTGTATGAAGAAATTTGCTGGTCAGAAGTTTGGGTTGATCTGCCAACTTGAACATTAGGATCCCTCCTGGGCCACTCTCATTTTCTCTTTTCTTTGTTTCCCCGCTGCTCTCTCTTTTTCATTCTGGTCAGCACACAGTCAGTCATCCAGTTATTAATCATATCTTAACCCTCCCACCTTTCCTTCTTTTTTTTCTTCATTATTTTCACTTTTCATTCTTCCTTCCTTTTTCCTCTACTTAATCGCCTTGCCCTGACATGTTTCCAGGGCTCCCATCTATGTCAGCCCCACCGTCTCCCACAATCTTTCTCCCTCTTTTTCCTTCTTCCTCAGAACTCTGTTTGTAAACGTGCAGACGAGAAGAATGAGGGAACAAATTATGAAACACAGGAGTGCATTCCATACCTTGTTTAGAAAGAATTCTCCAACAGTGCAGAGGGGGAGAGCAACCACTTTACCCCGGCAACCCTGTCCCCTCGTTTAGCGCAAATAGCTCATTTTATGTATGCGGCCATCAGGGAAATCTATGAAAATGATTCTTTCTGTACTCGGTTGCTGCCTTGTCTTATCTACTCGTTGCATTCTGGTAAAATACTAACTATCAATCAGTGCTGTGCTGAGGTGACTTTAGCAGGAATACAGTATTTGGTTATTTTACAGCTCTTTCCTTTTTAATCAGGTTTTTGCTCACAAAATATGTAGTTGTTTCCATGTCAGAAATGAACAAAGATGTAAAATGCATAAAAGAAAGAAAAAGTGAGGTCACGGCAGCCAAAGTGTAATGCGATTAGTTTTAGAGCATCAAATTCAGGCATCAGTGCGTACAGAAACACAATGGGCCACCCAAGTACAAAGTAGTGATGGGAAAATGTCCAGATCAAACCTGACTCTTAGTTTATATATCAAAGATTTAAATAGGGATTTGTTCAATGACCAGGAGGAAGTCAAATAAATAGTTCTCTTAGAGCAGTGGATGGAAACCTAGCAAACCGGTATACCACACATTTCCCTTTGGAGAAAAACTATAGTTTGAAAAGTTCTAGCAACTTTTCACATTTTTACTGATGTGATGCCCATGAGAAACGTTTGGTCCAAACAACTGGGTCGTCAGAATATGATGAGTGAATAAAGAATCTGTTAAAATCCATTTCAAACCAATACTCTACATGTGAAGAATGGAAGAGAATTTTAAAGACTCATTATCAAAAGTCTAACAACACCTCGCCTTGGTGGTGTCGCACGAATTATGTTTTATCATCATTCCTCAACTTTGATGGCTCCTTCTCTTAATTTTATGATTATTATTAATTTATAATCTCGCATGCATGTGTTTCCAAGTGAGAAACCTTTTCCTGGTGAGGAATGAGAAACGTTCCTGCACAGAGAATCATTTCTGTAAAAGTGCTAATTTTATCCTTTTTATGTTTAAGCAATAATTGGCCTGCATGATCTTTTAAAACGTTTTTTTAATAAGGGCAATCTTTTCTGTGAAAACCAGAAAGACACAGACTTGTCATACATATATGGCAGGGACTTTATGTTTCAGTGGAAATGACCTAGAAAGATTTTTTTTTGTTTTATAAAAGAACATTATCTGCCAATTTAAAGGTTAAGTGAAATTTATGTGTTTACTTAATCTGGATCTGAAATCAGACTGTACAGTATTGCAGCTATTAAAGTATCTTTTTATTTATCAGTGTCACTAGTGCATTTTTTCTGTGACTGTAGATTGACAACACATCAGTGCGGCTGACAGACCAGAGGGGGGTTTCTGATCCTGGTGACTCTCCTCTGCATTCTCTGCAGCTCTCTGCAGAGAATACTCAATGGAGAAACTTTCCAAAACAGTACACGAAGCAAAGCAAACGATGGGAAGTGACATTATTGAGAGCAGTGTTGGCATAGTTACTTTGAAAAAGTAACTTTAATCGGACTACTGATTACTCCTTGAAAAAGTAACTTAGTTAGATTACTGACTACTTGATTTGGAAAGTAACTAAGTTACACTAAAAGTAACTTTTTAGTTACTTTCAGCAGCTATGAGCTTTGCCAAAACTTAATTGTAAGCTTTTTTATAATGAACAATGTGTCTCCACTGATAAGGTTGAACTGAAGAGGAGATTGTAGAAAAAAACAGTACAAAAAAATAAAAAACCTGAGTAATTTGTGTGGTCCACTGTTGTCTGGAATTAATATTATACAAGTCACTTTATCCCATTTGGATTGTAAAACCCCACCCCCACCTTCACTCTGCAGCTCCACAGCTCAGATGGCTGCACAGATTTGTGACACTTATCTTAATATTAATAATTAGAATAGCGTTAAATTGCCATTATAATCATTGCCAACTACGGACACGTTTATTCGTGGCTGTTTTCACGTTTATTGCGCTGTTCATATTAGTCTCGATGTTTGCAGTTTTCTGGATCGCAAAGTGAATCTCGATGTCATTCATAGATAATACATTAACTTGACATTAACAAAGACACAGCGGGACGGATCATCCGGAAATGATGGACAAGGAGAGACTGAGTAAAACTACCTTAATGACGGACAAATTCTGGGATTTATTATGAGTCTCTGCTTATTTCCAAGCCCAAATGAGCAACTTCACGTTCAAAAACGAGCCAAAAAAAGGCGCAACCCGCCATTCATTAAATCTGCAAGCGACTTTAAAAAAAAGAGGAAGCCCAAAGCCGCTTATAATACTCGGACTTGGCGACAGAAACTCAAAATAGTTCCAGTTTTTCCACCAACAAAATGCGCACCTCCCTCCATTGTTTACATTTCTGTCGCATAGAGACATCGGTCACTCGACAAGACGAGTAGAGGAAATACGATTAAATAACAAAAGGAGATAGTAACGCACAGTGATTTTGATAAGTAACTGTAGTCTGACTACTCGATTTGAAATAGCAACGCGTTATATTACTCGTTACTGAAAAAAGTGGTCCGACGTCAGTAACGCGTTACAAATTAACGCGTTACTGACATCACTGATTGAGAGTGAACTTTGGTGCAATCTAAACTACACGTACCAGTTTCATCTGGTGGGATTTCATTGCACAAAGCTCTAAATTAACACATTTTCTGTTAACTTCTAGATGTTCAGAAAAAGACTCTTGAACATGATTAACTGCAAAATGATTAGGTGGTAAAAAAAAATACACTGTATACAGTTTGAAAGATATTAAGTTGTTTTCATTTGACTTGATTCTATAATTGTTAGTACACAATTAAGCACATGTAAAGCCCTTTGTCTTAAAACAAATACTACTGATTTACTATTTTTGGTTTTTGGTGATTCTTGACCCTCTCTTTGTAAGAATTAATATTATACAAGTCACTTTATCCCATTTTGGTGTTTGAAATCTAAAATCCATTCCTCAAATCTGCTGCGTTAAGTCAACCCAAAGTTTAATCATTTCATATTTCTCTGAATACTGGATCTGAAAATAACCCAAATGTGGTTATTTTTTCACACATATGTTTTTTTCGGTGTGTGCTTTAATACGAAAAATTCATTCAGAGTTCTGGTTCTGATAACATTTTTATTTGCCTAATTAATGAGTCAGTTGATGGCAGATTCTACTGACCTCAACTCTGACTGTCTGTAAAACGCACCTGTTCAAAGAAATAATATTGCCTCCAGTTCACTCTCTCCATCCACAACAGGCAAGACAAAAGATCTGTTCATGAAATCAGAGAGACAAGACTAGATCTGCAGAATGGAAGAGACCATCAGTACCAAGCCTCAGTTACCCTCAGCCTTCAGTCTATAAGATCTAATAGTAATCGAAAAGCTCTATATTGTCCCAAAGCTACACAGAAAGAAGGTTCTTCATGATCTAAAGGCAACTTGGTCTAGCAGAACCACCAGTGGATACGATCTACCTATGCAATATTAGATAAAAGCCTTGCAGCACCCTGTTGGAGAAGACATATTGACATAAATATCTTAAGCTATGTTAAGTTTATTTAAATTAGGATGACATCCTCATCAAAAAAAAGAAAAAAACAGCACGAGGTTGACCAGTTAATCTTTCACTACATGAAGATTAACTGATGGTTTATCAGTGACACGCCACAGTATTGTCTTCAGGATTAGTGGATTAGCAAAGCTTTGTTCTCTGTGAACCTCATTGATATTACAGTATTAGCCACAAAATAACCTTTGTGTAAACCTTTTCCTCTGTATTCTGCCTGATCAATGTATCATCGGTACACTACACACTGACTTGTCTCCTGTTTGTCATCAGATGACGCAGCGATTGTCACTGATCCATACGTACTATTGATCACTGCAATTGACACAAGCTTTCACTTTAAAGGTAGTCTTGGGAAACCTCACTGCAGCTAATAAACAGCTGCCCTGACGGACCAGATGATCACACTGGAGCACACACATCTCTTTGGCTTGAGCTGGTATTGGGAACAAGGTTCAAATAATGGGATTTCCTTTATTTCCTACAAATTAATTGTTATTAGCATATCCAAAAACATAGCTGCAATACTTGAGAAGTAAGAAACACTCCCCCCCCAAAAAAAAAAAATCAAATGGGACCAGGTGATAAAGATATTGAGCATTAATAAAGCTGTAACAGCTTTTTATTCACTGTAACCTTAAGGTCTGATTAACCTGAAAGCCTCAAGTAAAGATCCAGAGCGTGGATGTGGCCTGGGATGTAAATGTGGAGATGAGTGCTGAAGCTCGCCCTGCAACACTTGAATAGATTTTGATTATTCATAAGACATCCTGAGAATGGCCATATGGAGAGGATCTGATCTGAAGCACACAAAGGCTGACAGGTGCAGATGGTTTTTCTGAATGTGGAATTAGCTCTTCAGATGCATCCTCTCTGCACGCACCGTATTGTTTTACAAATGTCCACTAAAACCTGACAGTTTTATATCTGGGTGCTGGGTTTATACCAATCCACGCTAATGACTCATTTTGTGTGAATGTGTGAGAAAGAGTGCGGGAGCGCCACGTATGTAGCTTTATTGTATCATGATTTATTGTACGTGCCCACATGTGTAGGTTGAGCTTTTTTTTTTTTTTTTTTTAATGGCTAATCTCTTGTGCTGCTGTCCCTCTCTCCCTCTTCTACTGGGTTTAGTTGCTATGGCAATGAGTACGGGGAGAAATGCAGAGCTGTGGAAAGGAATGAAAATATGTGTCTGGAAATACCATCAGGTCTAACTGAGGATCGTTATACCACCATGTCTGGAGGCCAAGACTGTGTACCAGAGCAGAAGGAGGGATAAACTTCTACTTCAACTTTTGCTTTGTGGGTGTGTATGTCTAAATCTTGCAGTTGACAGATGTGATCTTCTGGAGAGCGTGTGTGTGATGTGTGCGATCCAGGTCGGGGCCAGTTGGAGAAGCTCCACGTCTTTGCAGCCCAGCAGGAAACTGCAGTTTTTGTGCCCGACTCTCCTTTCAGGCTTCCTTGCTGGCACTGCCACAGCTGCTAAGCGAAATCATAATTGGTTTTAATTTGCTGTGTGTTCTCAGGCACCCCAGGCCTTAATGGCAGCCTTGTTTGCCCCAAGAAATAAGTGTGTTCTTGGCGTTCCTTTTGGGGGAGGGAGGGGGTTTGCTGTGATAATCAGCCCTCTGTGAGCACTCTTGCAGCTGACGCAGAGAAGATCTTTACTATACTAACCAGGGCACACAAGCAGAGACATAAATACACTTTTACACACGATAAAATAATTTGTTATCTGATTCTGACAGTTATTTATTTATTTTATTTATTGTAAGTAATTTAAACGTACAAAATGGCCAAAACTAAGCAGGTCCGACAGACAGATTTAGACAGTTCTTTGAGCATCCGGTGTTATTAACACATGTCCAGCATTATTTTGGTGAGAAGTGTATGTTTCACCTCATGATATTCAGATTATAAATAAAAAAAAAAAAAAAATCATCAATCAGAATTTTCTGGTGTGTTTCTGATGAAAGCAGAACAGAGCATAACAACATAGAATAATGCTTAAATGAGAAAAGCATAAAACAACACTAGATTCATTATGGTAAATGTAGGATTAGTGGTATTTTAGAAAATGGTCGGGATACGTTTAATACTCCAGCTGGACGTTTTTGATTTATTTGAGAGAGTTCAGTTAAAATCACAGCGCCTGACCTTTTGTGAAAGTAATCCAAGAGAGAAAAATAATCAGCACCTACTCTGTGTGATTGAATGGATACGTTTTTCAAGGGCTTAAAATAAATAAATAAATAAATAAATAAATAAATAAATAAATAAATAAATAAATAAATAAATACCCCAACAGAACCTGAAACTCATCCTGAAGGGTTCTAAAGGAATGTCTGGAGATTTCAGTCCCAGTTACCACAAACACAATTCCAGTCTCCCACTCTGGTCTGAGGAAAACCCGTGCCTGTGGTTAGATTTTCTGTGTCACTCTGTCTCTGTTGCTCTATCTTTCTGTCTAGATCGTCTTTTTTTTCCCCATGAAAAGATCCAATTCAGATGCATAGTGAGCTCTGAAAGAACAATCGAAAGCTCATCTGAAATGTCAGGAGGATTATTTCAGCAGGGAGCAACATCTGTGACGTAAACATGCACCCTTCATAAATTCAGATGTATCACCATTCTGCTGTTGACCTGGTTCTGAGTGACACTCGGCATGCTTGATATTTGTCTAATAATTAAAGTTGTTTAAATCTCATAATGAGGAGACTCTCGATCCATTTTTTTTCACTTCCTTATAAAGACGACAGGATTAACAAAAGCATAATTTCTCTTTTTTTTGTTTGTTTTGTTGCTGGAGAATGACATCGCTTTGATCCTGATTAAAAAAAACAAAATCTGCCACAGAAGGTGACTGTGAGTGCTGACAGCAGGAAGCCGACCCTGGCGACTTGTTTGTGCGCCGCTTGATGTGTCTACCACGTATTTCCTTCTGTGCCCTGGGAATCACAGCACTTGTGTGTATGTGTGTGTGTCTGCTTGAAGTAGGTCAACAGGAGGACAGGAAACCACTGCTCACTTGTCTGAGCGCGGTGTGTGACTTTATGGACATAAAAACACTCGCATATGGCACACACAGGAACAACAACAATCGTGGAGCTGTCCTTCCTCCTGTCTTCTGTTAAACACAGTAAGACGATACCAACTCTCTCAGTGTTTGCTCTCTTTGTACTTTAATTTTCTCCTCAGTCCTTCTGGCAAGTGTTGACCTCTGTCTACTTTGTAATATTTCATAATGATGCTATAAAACGCAGACAAATTCCTGCGTTTTCCATTTGCCCAAGATTCACCTAAACACTTATTTGGTCTACTCTAATATACCCAGACGAAGTTTTTTTTTAAAAATCTACGTTTTCAAACGGTAGGTTTCAGTTTCTTTTTTTTTTTTTTTTCAGGGACCTTCACTCTGATATCTCTAAATAAAATAAAATAAAATGCAGTGCTACCATTTGCCCTCAGAAGTCAAATTATTTAGGAAATGCAGCCAGGCTTGGTGTAAGTTAATATCAGTGTAAATCAACCTTTTCTGTGGAGGCCTCAGGTTTGTCAAAGGACACCTGGGAACAAATTGCATCATGAAGATTAAGAGACCCAACATTTTAAGTTATGGGATTAAGTTATGAATTTGAAGCAGCTGAGAGACCCAGCAGTAAGAATCTGTGAAAATCTAAAAATCAGGTTGGAAAACCTGTCAATTCAATTAGAAGACCATAAACATGATCTTTATGGAAGAAAACTATTTTTAAAAGAAAAACCAGTTTGTAGCATTCCTCAAGCAATGCTAAGGACACCACACATATAGAAGAAGGTGTTCTTGTTAAGATGAGACCCAAAATAACGACTGCATGGTTAAAAACGAATACTTTAAGTTTAGAGCACCTGAACACACCACCGTCATGGCGATTTCCTTCAAAGACAGCTGACGGAAGCCTGCTTGAGGCCGCATAGCACTTCAAGATTAGAGTGGAAAGGTGGTTATAAAAAGTATTCGTATGCAAACACACCTTTCAGATCTGGAAAGGTTAAAGCCATGTCTCATTTTTCTTACTGATTCACAGCTGTGTGCTGGTCCGTCACAGAAATCTTGATAAAATGTTTTGTAAATTAGTGGCTGGGACGTCACAAAATGTGAGAAAGCTGGAGAGGGTATAAACACTTCATACTCATCCAAAGTCTTAATGTGAAATGAAAAAGGAATGCCTAGGAGATATTGGAGACACTTTTCCCTTTCCTCCTGTGTCACTGCTTCCTCTGCTGGATCATTTTGCATGCCAGAAACTGCGCTGGTCTCAGCAGCTTTGGGTCACAGCAGCGGAGGACATTGCATCAGAGCAAAGTGCTGAGCTTCCTGATTCTAAAGAGCAGGAAGTGGTTCCATTTTGGAAAAAAATGCTGCAATGCATAGAACAGAAGATTGGAGGGCAGGAAAGAGGGACAGGTGGAGGTGAGAAGTACAAAAAGGAGGCATATTGCAGGTTTCATAAATCAGGAGCGGAGCAAAAAGAAAAAGAAAAGAACATGCCTGGGGCCAACAGGATGTGAGATAATGAAAAAATAAATGTTCACAAGGACAGAAATATGAGAGAAAAATCTCTGTATTAGGGATCAGTATAAAGCAAGATTTTAAATTTTATGCTACAAACCACCTGGAGGTGAATGCTTAAAGTACTCTCGCATGCTTGAGTGCACATAGTGTCTGTCTGCAGCCTAGGCCTGCTGGTATATTTGCTCTGAGGGGATAAAGTGTAATTTTACTGGAGAATAAAGCTCTTTCTGGTACAATGATGGATTCACTTGAGAAAGTTACTATGCTTCATATTGCTTTGAGAGTTCTTCCAGTCAGCGAGGGCAGAGATGTGAAATTACAGCTCTAATACCTTGCACTTATTATCCGTGAGGTGCTGACAATGGCTGGCAGCTCCATCTCATACTCAGCTGGACATTTGACACGTTTTCCACTTCACAGGTGGCCACACTGCAGACTCGCACCATCTGGGTTGTGGAAAAAAATAAAATAAAATCAAATGCCCTTGAGCAGTTCGTCTTAACACACGCACGTTTCTGGGCACGTCTGCATGTTTGTGTTTATCAGAGGAGTGCTGCAATGCCTAAATTGCCTTTGGTCCTGAGAGACCGCGCAGGCTCGACAAAGAGCTCCACCGCGCAAGGGCTGCGAACAAGTTTGCTCCATTACAGCCAACGCTTTTAGGCTGATTTGCCGGCTCAGCAGCTCTCACTCTGCAGCCGATCGATACGGGGAAGTTGGAGGAGATGACTTCCGGTGGATCGTCAGTGAAAGCTCATAAATCAACTTCATTGTCCTAAATGTCTCTACTTTTTTCCTTTGTGATTCAATAATGTTAGGGATTCTCATTTGAACTTCAGTTTCTATTCAATATATTGTTATAATCTTTGCGAGAGAGTACTGTAACATCAGATTTCCCTATTCATCATTCCATTCATCAGCAATCAAACCCAGAGTCGATTCACCCTGAAGCACGATGGAAAAGATGGACACCGGTAGTTCAAAGTTCAAACCGGTCTGGGTGAAAACTCAAGACTCCATCCTGATTCAGTTTGAAAGGATGCACTGCTTGACTCGGTTTTTATGAATTAATTGGTCTTAAACTTCTGTTGAGTGAAAATAAATTAAAAAACAAACTGCTATTGATTAGATAGTGTGATTTTGAAGCTTGGAAATGGTTACAGAAACAAATGAGGTCATATTCAGTGTAAGAGGAATGTTGCTACCTAAAGTAGCATAATAACGTATTCACAGTCGTCCATTTTTCACACTTTGTCACATTTAAAGCACAAAATGTGATATATTTGATGAGGATTTTATGGTACAGATGTCATAAATGAACAACAGTCAAATGTGTTTTTTTTTTCTTCAAAGAAAAAAGGTTAGAAAGTGTGCAGCACATTTGTATTCACCCCCTTTTATTCTAGAATATACTTACAATACAGGGGAAATAAAAAAGTGCAGAAAGATATTGGCTCATGCAGGTCAAATCCAATACTTTTATAAGATTACAGATTTTTATTTGTAAAAATGTGTATTTGAAAGTCTTTAATGTAAAACATACTGACCACTTTGTGTTTAATTGAGAATCTAATAGATAAATTCTGAGTAAAGTTCATCAAATCAAGCAATCTGTATGTGCAGAAAATTTGAGAATTCAATGGAAATGAACACTCCTGCAAGGGAGTGATATATATATATATTTTAAAATGTTCTTACAAAGAACAATTTCTCAGTAGGCATTTACTTGCCTAATGGGAAGATCAGATATCAGTTGGGTGAAAGATATCAGAGGAAAATCTGTAACCACTGCACAACATCTCCTCGTACTGGATGTGAAGTCACAGAGTGCAGCACTTTTGGATGAGCCTCCCCTGCTCCCCGAGGAGGCACAGCAGAGCTTCTCAGACAATGAGTGGGCGACCGGTGAAAGCCCAGCATTAACAAATCACAGAGCGGGGCGGCTTAATGCGGTCTCGTCGCCCTGCGCCTTTGACTGTTAATTTTGCGAGCACCTAAACAACATTCAAGTTGCATTAGCAAAATCAGCCTGGGTAATCTTTGCTCAGTAGGACCATTACGGAGATGAATATCATCAGATTCCATCAGCATACAGCAAGGCAGCAAGTGGGAGGAATGTTTTTTCTTTTCTCAATTTCCTCTATTGTAGGTGTATAACAATATCGGTGTTACATATCTGGCAGTGTGTGTGGGGGGGAACAGAGGAGTGTTTCTTTTTTCTGTGGGGAGGCTCATCATTTTTCCTATTTATCAATTTTTTGCTATTTCACTATAAAAATCTCTCTAATAGCTCCTTCTGAGACAGTACTTAGGATATTGAGAGTAAACTTTTGCAGGGTCAGCAGAGAAGCTCATCTATAGCGTGAGCACAGTGATAATGCAGCATTGCCATGGAGACAGATCGAAAGGATCGTCATTATGAGCCCTGTGGATGATGTATGCTCTGTGATTCCTAGCTGTACACTTAACTGCATCACTGTCAGAGCGAATTTCCACACTGACTGGCCACATTATTAGGCACTGTTTTTTTTCTACTGCTCGACTGGACTTTCTCTTTGCCTTCAGAAATGATTTGTGACATAGTCATGAAGAAGCCACTAGCATCCTTCAGGGATTTTGGTTCACATTGGTGTGTTATTATGACACAGTTGTTGCAGATGTTGGCTGCATATCCATGCTTATAGTCTACCATTCCACAATATCCTAGAGGTGCACTACCCAGCTCAAAGTAACCACAAGTTACCAGTTAGCATTGCTGCTAAAAGAGGCTAAAAGTGAGAAAATATCCCTCACACCAGTGTGCCCCCAGCACCAGGTTAAATTAGTGACTGATGAAAGGAAAGATGTTTTCTTGTTCTTATGGCAAATGAGAAATCAAGACTCATCAAACCAAGCAACATTTTTCCAATCAGTTATTCTCCAATTTAAAAAGCCATGCGAATTGTAATCTCAGTTTCTTGTTCTCCGCTGATAGAAGTCAAACCCGGACAATTCTTCTATTTCCCATCTGCTTTAGGGCTGGACATGTGGTTCATTAGATGGCTATAATAACTGGTTATTGTTGCCTCTTTATCATCCCAAACCATTCTGATCATTCTCTTCTGACCAATATCCACACATCTGCTGGATATTTTTCTGCTTATGACTATGATGTAAACACAATGGATGGCTGTGTCTAGATAAGCAGTTTGTAAGGCCAGTCTATTTAGCACCAACCACCATGGCTCATTGATGCAAAAATTGCCTCTATGCATCTTTGTGGATTTCAGTCTATAAACACTGAGCAGGGAAATGTAAACTTTAAGGTTTGGTGCCTTGTGGACGATTATGTCCTCTCTATCTTGTAAAACTCACAGATGATTAATTATTTGTTTTGTCTTTTTGTACATCCCACAAGTCTGTATGTCATGTTTCTTATCACTCCCGTCTGCCCAGCTACTTGTTATGGTATGCTCAGATATCCTTACTGCCTCCAACTTAATAAAACAGGGTGGAATTTGTTGAAAGGGGAGATGCCAATTAGTTATACCAGCAACACGGACGTCTGGAACAATAATAGGGAGAAAAAACATTTTCAACCAAAATCTTTGTGTTCTGACAGGTATGAAATATCAGCAAAGCTACTGCTGGTTTTCTCCATTAAGATAAAGATTCTTGCATCTGTTATACACAGACTAGTAGTGTGTTTTGTTTAAGAGAAAAAAAAGTGTTTACAGGACAGAGGAGAGCTTTAAGTGCAGTCCTACTCTGAATGGTTTGTACTTTGTTTGCAGTCTGGGTCCACTTTGCTCAGGGCCAGGATAAGATCTCACTTTGAGGCCACCATAATAAACACTGTTATCTCCTTATAAACAAAACTGCAACAGATTTACAAACCTAGTAGAAACTTCCGCTGCAGAGTGCGTACTCAAAAACAAAAAGAAGTTAATTCAGCAGCCACAGCAGGTCGAAACCGGAGGTGAAGTAGATGATGTATTGGACCAGATTGTGAGCTAACAGCATGAGAAATGAATCCCTCTGTGGGTGATTAAGGGTCAGAGGTCTAAAAGCATAAAGATGGATGGCAAACATGACTGCACTGGAAATGATCACACGCTTTAGAAGAAGATTGCAGGACCGAGGACTGCTGAAGAAAATTTGCGGTACGATGGCGGGGGAAGAGGATGAGGCAGGATGGGAACTGAAGACAATGTAGAAAAAACAAACAGACTCAGGCAAGGATCCCCAGCCCCCTCCTACCAACCCATCATCTCCACAAAAGATTAAAGTGGATGTCCGGTCTCAACTAAACCTCCTGCTCACTTCCCATGTGCGTTTGACATCGCTGTGCAGCACAGATTCTGTAAATCCTCCAGTGTATTTTTATTTTTAGGCCAGATGTCAGCCGTCCTCACTCCTGTTGTCTTTCCTGCCTTGGAGTGGAGATATGTGTTGATGACACATGTATGGTAATAATGTAAAATTTACACTTTGGTTTCCTTTCTATGTGAGGCTGATTTTGAGGTCAAAGTGGATTTTTGTTTTTAGATTTTTCCACTTGTGTTCACTCTAAAAACTGCTGGGTTTGCGTTGTTCCCTCAAATATTGTGTTTAGGTTGTCAGGTCAGATGAAGTGGTGCTAACTAATCTAAACTGGATAAAAAAAAAACCTGTGACCCAGTTTGTTGGGTTAGAGAAGATGCCATATGCATCGTTCCTCACATATGGCCCATCCTCACCTACACAAAGACCTGATGAGATAAAATAGCAAAGATTCATTACAAATATGTGCACTATAATGATGCTAATGTTAGCAGGTTGTGTTATTGACTTTACAGTGACTAGAAAATGTATTTGTTTATGTAGGATAACTTCAGTCTTTTAACTGTGAAGTAGTTAGCAAATGCTAATGATAGTGATCAGAATTTACAAGTTGGTCTTAATAGTAATAGTTTTATGAAATAACTATGAGTTATACAATTTATGAGGTTGTCTTTTTTTCTTTAATAACTGATTATCTTTAATCTCGTTGGATTACAAATATAAAAGCTGCTCAGGGTGTACAGTAGTACAAACTACAGTTATTACTGTTGCTTCGAAGCAAGAAGATCCTAGATTTTTGTCCAAGCTGGGGTCTTTTGGAATGAAGTTGCACATTCTCCTTAAGTACTCTTCCCACAATGAGGTATTTTGGTTTCTACAGATTGCCCCAAGCTCTGAGTTTCTTTATGAGTTGCATGTCCTGAATGCAGTTTTTGTTAAATACTAAATAGTTCACTGCCCAGAGTATCATCAATCATTCTACTGTAAAAATAGGATTCCTCAAAAGGTTTGATTAACTCTTACTTTATTTGACAAAGCACATAAATAGGACTTTAGAGTTGTAGGAGTTTTTTGGTGTGTGACAAAACTACTTTAGTACA
Organism: Gambusia affinis; assembly: GCF_019740435.1. Classification (NCBI taxonomy): domain Eukaryota; kingdom Metazoa; phylum Chordata; class Actinopteri; order Cyprinodontiformes; family Poeciliidae; genus Gambusia; species Gambusia affinis. Next base: position 6,244,255 of record NC_057868.1, read on the forward strand.
GGCAGGCAAAATACCATGATATGTGCATAGACTGGCCAAATATATTGTGAATCATAAAAAAAATGTTTAACAAAGAAAACTGTTGTTTTTTTGCCGAGCAGTTTTTACAGTGTCGACTCAGCTCTCTCATCACCAGATCTGCAGTTCAATTATCAGTCAAACGCTATCTTTCCTAAACAAAAATCTCTTTGCACTTTTGACACTTTTATTGATTAACAGAGAGCGTACCCTGCCCTGTGATGCAGTTACTCCTTATCTTGCAGTTATCACATTGATTTCTTTCTGCCCGTGTCCTCTCTGCAGACTCGTACTCGGCAGCGGGCAGCGAGGGCAGCATTTCCACCTCTGTGGCGTCGCTGCCACCACAGCCTTCAGGCAGCTCGGCCCCCAGCTCACCGAGCTCCAGACGCTCTGTTAGCGCCCTGACGAAGTGGCTTACCAACCCTGTGCGCAAACTCAGCGCTGGATCCACCGTCAAGGGGGACCGCCAGGTCCGGAAACTTGAGGGAAAAACTCCGCCTCTTTCATCCCAGAGCCAGGAACTTTTCAGCCCAGTGAGGCCCGATGAAGCGTTCACCATTCTACCTGTCACCCACAGAGAACAAGTGAGAGCAAGCAGTATCACTTACCACCAGGATGTTTTCTTTAATTTGTGGTCACATGAGCTAGTCAGACAAGTCTTGAGTTTGTAGTCTGGGTTTTACCTTATACAGGTGACTTGGTCCTCCTCATAAGTAAACTCAGAGATCCAAATTAGACCTAGATATTCTCATGACATGGTCCTATTGAAACCGGTTCTGAAGTAAATATGCAAAGTTTCTGCCTTGAATAAACAGAAATCCTGGCCATGTTCATGGTAAGCTGCTTCTTGTTGACCTTAGGTAGCTAAAGAGTGTAAGCAGAGATGAAAGTTTGACATCTTCAGTCCTACGCTGGACAGCAGCTGACTCAGCTGTTCTTAATGCAACAATTTCTGACCCCTGCTCCCCTTTTTCTGTTTTCTGCATTAGATTGACTGTGTCTCAGTTCCACATGGTGATTTCCATAATTTTTGTCTATATAAGTGTGTGTGTGTTTGGGTTTAAGGAGTGGAAAGATGGCCTGGCCAGCCCTGAGGACCTGTCGCCAGAATCCCTGCAGCCATCTGGTTTCATGACTGCCTTGCCGGTGGATTTCACAGCACTGCCAAACACACAGGTCTGTCAAACGCTCAATTTTAATACATCGTACTTGAACTTTTGGACATTTTCCCAAATGTACTCTTGGCCTACATGTTTTTTTTTTTTTTTTTTTTTTTTTTTAAATTGGGCAATTTTAAAGTTGAGTTAAATTGAACTGCAGTAGCTTTCCTGCAATGGAATCCATCCTTTACTCATATACTAATGCAGATCAGCTAATTACCTTCTGATTTCACTAAATCATGGAGTATTGAAGACCAAGTGCATTATGAAGACCAATTGGCAAAGCAGACAGGTCAGAGATGAAGACTTGGAGATGTTTAAAGCACAGTTGAGTTTAAAGCACTATAAAAAGCTTATATAATCTCACTGGGTGTTGTCCAAAGCATCGCTTGAAAATAAAAATACATACCAAAACTACTATAACACTTATTGAAAACCTGAAGTGGGCAAAACTGGTCATGCATTGAACAAGTCTATACAAGAAGAAGAAGACTCTTGTTGACAGAAAGTCAGAAGATATTGTTGTTCAACAGGGTTAGCGACTATTTATGGAGCCAGGGAGCTGATACCCTCATAGAAATGGTGTATCTATACTACAGATGAAATCACAGAAAAGTGAAATAAACTTTTAAATGAAATTGGTTGTACTAGAAATTACTTTGGGGCCTCAGACAAATGTAGTTAGATACAAGTGTGTACTTTCTGATTTTCATTTGTATAAAAAACAAACAAAAAAAACAAACAGTTGAGAGCCATGTATTTTTTACATAGTTAAGCTCTTGTGTTGCTCTATCACATCAAATTCCATAAAAATACATGTATTGGTTGTAAAGTGACAAAATGTAGAAAAAGTTGAAAGAGTATGAATAATTTTACAAAGTACTACAATCTATAAAATCTGAATCTAATACTAAAACATCTATGTGCACATATCTCCTCTGAGAACAAGCAGAAATAATTTCCTATCCTGGTGTGTAGTCTGTGCCTCCACTGTCCTCCATTACTGTCTGGAAATGGCTAACCCTGCTGCTGCTGAAGTAGCTCAGTGACCAAGTAATGGAAATATATAAAAGCCCCATTCTTATACAAGCACATGGCTGTGGGCCACTACTGTTTCATACAGAGCACACATCTACATCTCAGGCTGTCTAAATGGGTGCAAGGTTGTCTCACAGCAGAATGTTGTAAGAAGGATTAGAGGGAAGAGTCTGACAGCAACCTGTGTGATTCATGACTCACGTTTAAAATATTACAAAAGGACCAGCCCGAGAGGTAAACAGGAAACAGCACGGCATGGCAGATGAGATGAAAGAACGGCATATGAAACACACGAGTTTCCACTTCTCCATTAAGTCTCTTGAAGTCATCTGCTTGAGGGAAAGGAGCATCCCAGGTTGGGTGCTCATATGTTGCCTCTCGGCTGTAAATAAATGCTTGCCAGACGGCGAAGCTGCTTGCAAAGTGAAAACGTTGCATTAATCAGCTGCGCCCGAGGCATGTCAGAATGAAACAGCAACACGGATGTCTGAGTGCTATGGAGCATCTCCTGTTTAGGAATCAACACCTGAATCAAAATTTCTCTCCTGAAAGCACATCAAAAGGGGATTACATCAGTAGGATGAGGTCAGTTCTTTGGTGTTTTTATTGCTAGGCTTTGAAGACAGAGTTAAAACTAAACAAGGGAAGAGAGACAGAGAGCAGGCTGTAAAATCATGTAAACTTACTTTGTTACACATTTGTTTTATGGACTTAGCTCACCATTCATTCAGCAAACGGCGCTGTCTCACATGCACAATCAATCAAACTGATTTTTAAATGCTAGACATTTGTCAAAGTTTCAGCTGTTGAAGTAAAATATTGGGAAAAAAGCATTCTTGCTCTATTTAATGGGTTAGGACAAAAAAAACTGGTCTTATGATGGTTGTTGGGTCATTCTCTAAATTTGGTGCATGTTGAGTCCCACAGGTTTTCAAAGATTTTCATATAGCGCAAACCACATTTTTTGAGAAAATCAAGAAATGGAAATATCCATGTGTCTTGATAATATAACATGCAAATATATTTTAAAAATTGTGTTTTGAAAAATTGTATGGGTTGTTGAAGCGTAGAGATCAGCCAAATGACCATGTCCCCACTGACCAATGTTAATTTTTCACTGAATATAAAACAAATAAAAATAGTTAATAACTGCAAGTTATTTATACCATTATAGACATTTTTGGTATACTTTAACCTAACTAAAAGAAATCTGAGAAAAATACATGAATTATTTATAAAATAGCACTTCTCAAGTGCTATTTTAAAGCACTAAGTTACTAAGTAACGCGTTACTGACATCACTGGTTGGGAACTGGACCAACCCTGAATCCCAAAAGGGTGTGCCGTAGACCAACATCCTCCTTAAATGGAGCGGCCGCTCTACTTCTACATCAGTGACGTGCAGTGAGGTGCAAAGCTGGTGAGGCAATGACTTAATCATAATCAGGCATACGATTGTAGACCACCTGCATGTTATTGTTTACATAAGGACATTTCGAGCATGCGGACAACGCGGGAGAGCAAAAAGACAGTTCTTTTACATGCCATCCATAGCCGCGTTGCCGCGGTAGAGTAATTCCGTTAACGCAATGAAACTTGGAAATGTAGGTATTATTAATTTCGTGCTATGCTCCACAGCAAAGGGAAAACCCGTTGAAGTACAACTCAAAACCACTGCTTTCTTGCTCTCTGCATTGGCCAGGCGACACGCAGACTCGTTGTCATAGCAACTGACAACAAGGTCCCTAAAAAAACAGAAATATTTCCCACAGAACATTCAGTCTGTTGCAGTAGTATGGTTTTAGGCTTAATGTCTATTTCGCAATTATTAATAATTGATTGCTGTGGTACGTGGAGAAAATTATAAATATTTCGCTGCACTTGACTGTATAGCTAGCTCGCTGTTACTATATCTTACTCTGCAGTTGTGGAGTCACAATGTCTGGGACCACGAGCGCCCTCTGCCGTGAGGCAAGAGAACTGCTCTAATCTGTTCTCTGCCATTTCTGATCGCTTCTCCGCACACGAAACACGTTACACACACAGTTGGTGACAAAAAGCAATGTACATTATATACATACGCTAAATTAAGGGAAATTGGTTAATTTCCCTTCCAATAAAATGTTTTTTTTTTAACCATTTGATTGGCGACGTACAGACAACAGGAGCATGCGCTCATAGAATGGCAGCCAGTGCAGTTAGCGAGAGGTTGCGCAATCTCAGCTCGCTGCTGCCCCACCAACTGCACTTCCGAGCATTTTAATGGGAAAATGCGAAAGTTCAGCGATTTTGAAGAAAAAATGATCAAAATTTGTTAAGCTAATATTTCACAGTACAAACAGGGTGAAAATAGCAATATAATTTATTTTATCATTATATTTTTCCATTATGACAGGTGAGGCTCTGCCTCACTTGCCTCCCCTGACCGCACGTCACTGCTCTACACACCATGAACAAAAACACCTCTTACAAAATTTCAAACATGTTGATGGACGTGATCTGGACTCGCAGTCCAGCTAACCATTAATGCCTCTGTATTCTAGAGTCAAATGTGAGGCCGTCTCTTTAACTACAAGAGCCTTCCTGCAGTGGAGTCAGACAACAGAACGACGAACAGAATGACTGAAAAATATATTAATGTCCCACGTAATGTCCCACTTTAAGGTACTGGTGGTAGTTTTCCAAATCTCTGATTTGGATGTGAAATACTGGATTCAGCTTTACTTTACAAATAGTGACATTCCAGAAATTTTTTTTTTTTTTTTTTTTTTTTTAGACTTAAGGTTTGATTTTAAAACAGGGTAAGACAAAATTAGTCTTATAATGTACTGATAAAGAATAGTATGACTGAAGGAGCTATACTTTTTTCCCCCAAAATGACTGAAACTGTGATGTAAAGTACTTACATACTTGATATGCATTTATATTAGTTTTGTCATATTTTGTCGCTAACTGAAAATCAAAAAGCCAAAACAAATGAGTTGACTGCTGCTTAGTCAATCAGAATAACACTGTGTTATTCTTGCATCTCTGAGATTGGGGTGACATCATATGAAGAAGCATCAGAGAAGCATGTCTTCTTTTCTTTTTTTACATATTTTCTTTAGCTATGTCAGTGTGTGTGTGTGTGTGCGTGTGCGTGCGTGTGCGTGTGTGTGTGTGTTTTGGGATGCGCAAACATTTTCTTCATAATGACTTGTTTAATTAATAATGACATGGGGGAATCTGCGGTGTTTATAATTTTACCCATCGGAAATGGTCTCTAGCACAAGCTGTAATTTCCACAAAAGGCTTCTGTCTGGTTTTAATGCAGTGCTGTCTCAGCTCACAGGCATTCACATTTGCTTTCCAGCTCTCCCCCCTACATCTAGAGACATTTTTAAGACAATACATCTTTAGGTTATGTGATAACAAACTTTGCTTTGATTTGGTCTCAAAGCCAAACTAACCATATTAAATATGTTGGATTATCAGTATTTTACCAAACCATGTGCAAAGTGTTGTTTAGATTTTGTACATCTAATTTAAATAGAGAAAGAGATAGAGAGGGGAAGAGGGAGGGAGAGAGAGAGAGATCTGAGTTATTTTTAATGACTTGAATCAGACAAAGTACATCCAGTATAGCTTTGTGATCACTTTTGCAATAAATGTACAGTCTAAACATTTTTTGACCCCAATGTTTGTCATGTACCTCCAAACTGACTAACCTGTTAGGATAGATATTAGAAAAATAGTTCTTAAAATCATTAATTCACATTATTCTAGAATTGTTGTCCTCTTTTTCCCCCCTCTCCTGTGCTTTCTGAATATTAAAAACAAAATTTAGAAGAGAGGCAGATGGGAATTTTTCCTGTGGGTCTTTGCCACAGAACATCTGGAAATGATCAGGGAGCCAGGGAGACCTGTCAGCCAGGCCTGGGCTCCAAAAGCAGGGAGAGATGAGCCAATAGGAGCGGGGGGTCCAAACAGAGCCTCTCTGTCTCCCCCCTTCACTTTGCTTTGTCTCATTCCCTGTGACACAACAGAAAGTTCAACACTTTGCAAATGAGTTTATCAAAGAGACGACAGGTGAACAAGTTGAACTAGACCAGGGATGAAAAGGACAAACCGCTCTGCTGCTTTCAGCTGGATCGTGTGCAAGTGTCCGCCCATCTGTTTATTTCCCTGTGAGGTTCCCGTCTGCACGGGCTGTTAGAGAAATGTCTGTGGTGTGTGTGTGTTTAAGGTGCAAAAGCAATGCCTGTGTAGGACAAGGAGACGCAGAGAACTTTACGTGGAGACGGACGGTCGCTTTTGTAAGTTTACTTTGTCAGGAGGGTGAAAAGGAAACATGTGGCTGGAGGGAAAAAAAGGGCTAAAATTAACCCATTTTCACAACATATTACTGTGAGTAATTTTATTAGCACATATGTAGCATACTGCAGTTTTATGAAGTAGGCTAACAAAGAGTAGCACATAGCTTTGAAGGAAAGGCATATGATGCTTTTGACATTCTTTGGAAATAGAAATTTAAAGATTGCATTATTATGCACATTCAGCCAACTTAGTAGCAAATGGACACAAATTTCACCTTTCTGGTGTGCAAAGATGGCAGAGAGATGCTCCAAATGGCTTCTCTATTAGCAGAAAAATAAAATTAATTCATCCGAAAACTACACCTCAGACTGCAGACTTTTACTGCATTTAGAAAAAAACTAAAATCTAATTAAAATTTTTAGAAGTTCAGTGTTAAAACATTTGACCTATCCTTTTTCCTTTCACTTCACAATTACGTTCGTCTTCATGTGTCATACAAAATCCCAGCGAAACACATGGAGTTTGTGGTTGTAACGTGAAAAAGTTTAAGGGGTGAGAATATTTTTGCAAGGCATTGTATCCGCTTCGTCAGTTTGTTTTTAGGAGAGGCTTTGTGCCAAATAAATAAATAGTTAGTGGGTAAATGTGAATTCACACAGCTAGAGAAGATTTCAGCTTGTTTAGGCGAAACCTTGTGTACAGCGTCTATATTTTCCAGGAGAGCCCCATGCAAGGAAATGACATCAATTCCTGGAAAAAACAAGAAAAAATTAGATCATGTATACAACGCATGAACACAATTGATTAGGTTGAGGTAACCTTGTGTTTATCCTGTTTGCTTTGCAGCCGCACAGACCACACTTAGAGATGCTGACATAGATACAGTCGGAGAGATGGTACATAAAGAAAGTGAGAAGAAAGAAACCCCCCCCCCCACCCCAACAAAACATCTAAATATTTCTTAGCGTATTCTGTTTGTTTCTTTTTCAGATGTTGAAAACGCTGAGCCCAGTCTGCTGTGGTTGTAATTCCACTTTCCCTGGAGCAACAACTTTATCAAGAGTCTTTACAGTTTTATTAGATCCCACAGCTGTTTTGCTTGTCGAGTTCTGACTCTTGATTTATCTTTTGCAATGTGTGGCACAGCGCCGATCATTAACAGCAGCAATCTGATTCCAATCTCTTTATCTATCAATTTCTGCTCCTCATACCCGTCTGCTCCCCACCCAACCCCCCCGGTCCCCTTAGCAACCTGCATCATTACCATTGCTCTTCTGCTCTTTATCTCCCTTTGTTTGTTTTATTCCTGGCATGATCCACATTACTGGCACAAGGCTCCTGATAAACAATCCGTCTATCTGTCTGTCTCTGCCTCCTCAGGACACTCAGTCTGCCGGTCTTCCGCCCAAGGACAGCGATTCCGTCTTGATGGACGATACCTCCAGCCAATGGTCCGCTGTGGCTGACACCGAAGAGGAGAGGAGAAGTGCCTTCGAGAAAAGCATGTATGTGTTTAATCAGGATGAATGTCCACACATTATGCATGGCCCGGCAGTTGTCGTCGGAATATTGCAGTCGTACATTAAACGTGGCCCGGCACAAACAGCGTTACGTGTGGTCGCAGCTGCAGAACGTCACTTAGGCCAAGATTGAACCCCAGAGGCTTCGCCTGTTTGCTGGCTCTTATTGGAATTAATGAGCAACTTTTCGACTTAATGAGCGCTTAAAACAAGACGCCAAGAAATAATCAAATGATGACAGTTACATGACAGGGGCATTATCTGAGTCAGGCTACAAACCAATAACCCATAGCTTTCCCTTTGCTTAGTAATGTTGGATAATGTATAAGTAGGGTGGAAAATATCAAGAAATATGCTTCTTTAAATTCTACAATAATGGAATACACATTTTGCACTCAGTTAATTGGGTTTTTCAAATGTGATTCTTATGAATTAGAAGATAACTATTGCAATTGCACATATGACAGCAACAGACAACATTGCAGAATGACTTAATCCTGATAAACTTTATTTTATTGTGTTTTTAAGGATAGTAGCTGGAGTCCTGTTTTACCAAAACACAGGTAGATTTGACTTTTTTTTTTCATTTCCCCTGAACCTTTTAACATTTTGTGATGTCAAAATAGCAAACTTCAATTTATTTCAGTTAGTGGTGGGACTCTTAAAATCTTTAATCAAGTTTATTGCAGGGTCTGTAATTAATAACTCGTAATTAATTGCTAAATTATTAAATAACTAGACATATGAGCTCAACAGCAGAGATGTTTATTGTTTTTTTATCAGTTTTTCAGCCACCGGATTGGTTCAAGGTGCTATTACCATTCATGTTACGTCTTTATAAACTATGAAACTAACCTCCAGTGAGACATGGGGCTTTGTCATCCATCGCTGCCGTTTGCAGATGTTTCTTGTACGTCAGATTTACAGGGCTACCAAAAATATGCAAATACAAATATCCTGGCCCGATGAGGTAATGATTAATGGGTGGATGCGGCAGAGGAAAAAAAATCTGAGATAAACTGCTCTAAAGGATTAAATATATATTGCTTAGCTGGAAAAAGGATGATAGTAAAATTCAAGCTGTTTTCAGGAGAGAAGTGATCACCACCTACTTGTGGAATTAGATCATGTTGTCTGCACACAACCTGACTACTACATTTAGCATGACTAAACTCCTTGTTCGCATTGCATGAAAATGTAATAATAGCATTATTGTCTCAATTTTTGGTGTGACTTGTTATTGTCCTCACAAGCAGCAAACAAATGACATAATTTCATGAAACACGAGGAAAGAAATTCCAATTCTCTTGTCCAGAAAATATCAATGAAGTAATTTTTTTGTTTTTGTTTTGATACCCAAGCATCAAGAGCACTCACATAAGAAAGTACTGTGGGTCAGTCTCCATGGTAACCAGCTGATTCTCTGGCCATTAGGTGATGGTAGTCTTCTTCTGGTAATGTTTCTGAATTTTTCTCAGATGTTCAGTTTTGCACTTTGAAGGTTCGACAGAAGAATGTAATTTGTGTTATAACAATAGTTTGTCAGACTTCATTTTATCAAGCACCTATTTACAATGATCCTGCTGCCTCCTGCCTATAGATCCCCCAGCATCTGGAAACAGGACGGTTGCTCATGGTCCTCCATAAGTAATCGAAAGTTAATCTAATATCTGTCAAAACTGGGGAAAAAAAGGCATTGTGGTGCCAAAACAATATATACTTTTCTTGCAGTGGCTGCTGTTGACATTTTTAAACACTTAATGCAAGCAGAGTTTACTTTACATAAACTGACAGGCATGCAAAAAAATAAAATAAAATAAAAATTTAAAAATGCGCCTGAACTGCAGATGTATTAATGTATATACACCTGAAATCCCTCTGAGCTTCAAACCTGACTGGGACTCTTTAGCTGCTATCATATGTTAAATGTTTTATGCTGATCTCTTTCAAGTGACATTTGAGGCTTGTTGCTGTTCTTTAGGAGACACTGAAAAGGGATCAAAAACCTGCGACCCTCCACTTTTTTGTGTGTGCACAGGTGATTTTCTGTTTGCTGACTTCAAAACCTTTGCAGGATGTTTATTCAAGTAAAATAAAAAAGCGTCTGCGTTTTTCTGTGCGACATCCAGAAATCTGGGAACTGAGTGTTTTTTTTTTTTGAAAGGCAAAAAGAAAATTCCATAAATTATCAAAGTACTGTCATGTGCTTTAAGATGTAAAATAACTTCAGGAACACTAATCGTCTCCTCTGTCTGCTCCTCCAGGTATGTACTGAATGAGCTTATAGAGACAGAGAAGGACTATGTGGCAGACCTGGGGCTCATAGTGGAGGTAAACCTCACAGTCTGCACTGACATTCATCCACCCAGTCTATCAAAGAGCGGTCCAAATCCTAATCATCGCAATCCCTTCACTTCACTCCACGCTTTGGTCTGCTTCCATCCCACCGTCTCCAGTCCTAAGCAGATTTCATGAATTATAAGCCTAAGGAGTATTATATTACAGTGCAATCCATCTCCCGTTGCCTTAAATAGCAGCAGATATTTCGGTTTAGAGAGGAATTCTTGCCATCTGAAAGTTAATAAAAGCTTAGTATTATCTGGTGTGGGATTGCTGCTCTTTGCTGTAATGACTTAGCTATGCACTGCTGGTATGATCAGCTTTTTTTTTGTTTGTTTGGCTTGCTGGTTCTTCCTTTTGCAGGGCTACATGGCTACAATGAGTTCCAGAGGTGTTCCAGAGGGTCTGAAAGGAAAGGACAAGATTGTATTTGGAAACATTCACCAAATATATGACTGGCACAAAGAGTGAGTTGCAAGTCTTTAAGGATTTTTTTCCCCTTCTAAAGAATGTTGAAAGCTCCGTGTTTCAAAGCAGACAAAGCGAAAGGAAAACGGCAATCTGCAGAGTGTAATGTGTTTGCGTCTCAGTGGAAAACGAAGGAACAAAAGTTCATGAAGCAAATCTGAACTTCCGTTTTGGGAGGATGATTGTGTTTGTGTGTGCCTGAATGTGTGTGTGTTTTTTTTGTGTGCAGCTACTTCCTGGAAGAGCTGGAGAAGTGCTTGGAGGAGCCAGAAAGCCTGGCTCTGCTCTTTAGTAAACATGTGAGTACATTTAAACATCATGTTGGCATATACATACATGCATATTAGAGGAGTAGGTGGGTCTGTGTCTGCTTCCTTGCTGCGTTGGGTGTGATGGAAAAGAAAGGAAAGAAAACAGACATGGCTCTTTCCTTTCCTCGCTCCACTCCCAGCCTGGCTCTTTCCACTTCCCTTTCTCTGATCCTTCTCAGTCAGGTTGGGCTTTTAGCAACAGTACTCAGTGAAATGACTTAAACGGCTGATCTAACAGACTGGCAAAATCAAGCAAAAAAAAAAAAAGAAAGATTTTAGCCATAGATTTTTTAAATTTTTTTAAAGATTAATGGAGAATTAGTCAAAAATTCTCAAATCTCACCCATAATCTAACCTGGTCTACTGAACCTGAGGGAAAGGATCAGACAGATAATATGGACCACAATTAGAAAAAATTGTATTCAAAACAAAATTATCCAAAAACGTATTTGGAAACCAAGATGCATAGATGTGCCTTTTGTGTGTTTGTACCAGTTAAACGTCCCGTCCTGGCATTTTGTATCGGTTCAAGGACAGAAAATGGAGTGATTCCAAATAGAAAAACATTTTCATCAATCATAGGTTATACAAGCACTTATTATTGTTCCAACGTTTCTTGTAGACATACAAGGCTTTATTTTTCAAAAGAAAGATTGTACCACTCTGTTCACATGACATTAATGTTTAGGAAAAAATAAGGAAATCAATTTTCACACCCAAATTTGTGGGGACACCTTTCCCACATGAGGCCAGAGAGGGACACAGAAGGTCCTGCTGGACAATAACATGTTTTTAGTTGTTTTAGATAAAAAAAAATGAGAAAGTCCATACCATTCATCAACCTCTCTGTCAGTGAAAGGCTGGCACACAGAAAAACCTACCGTACATACAATAATACTGCTGTCCTCCACAATACCAAAAAAAATGACCGTGGTCGATTGTCTTCCATGTATTATTGAAATATATCATGATCTCTTTTTTTTTTTTTTTTTTTTTTTTTACAAATGAGGAGCAATCATTACACACCATGACAGACCCTGGCGAGGACTGCTGTGTTGACGCAAAGTCCTCTGTCTGTAACCCAGAACCATTTGGGAAGCTGAAGAGATGATCTTCAGTCCCATTGGGGGTCACACAGGGAGTAAAATTAGATTCATGTGTATTGGTTAAGTAGTGGCACATGCAGTCTAGGCAGACATGAACGGCCAATTCAACTAGCTCGGCTTTGCTTCTGCTTCAAACATAATTAAGTCAAAGATCTCTTCCTCTCTCCCGCTTTGTTCACTCATTCTCTTATTGAAGCTCCTTTTGGAATCCAGAGAGACTTAGCCCACAGGATAATCAACTTAAAAGGCCGGTGGGGGATTAAAAAAAAAAAAAAAGCTCCAACTAAATCTAAGCACGGTGTCAAACTGTGAAAACAAGCAGACTGGGAACAAGGCCCTAATGAAAAGCAGAGAGCTCGAGCCGCTTTTAACAAGATCCGTGTCACCAATATGCGCCATGTGTGCTCACTTACACACAAGCAGCCTGCAACACGTGTGAAAACAGATTTATACTGGAAGGCAGACACACAGAACAGTTGTTCATACGTGGACGGCGGCTGTTTACATGCAGTCCATAGTCTGCAGATCTGGGCGGGCTGGTTGCTAGGTGCTGTTATACATCGACAGGCTGTGAAGGCTCTGGTTACACCGAAGGGTGGCTTGGGGTAAATTATACATAACCTGGTGCTCATTTACATGTAAAGCCATTAGTTCTCTCATCGCTGCCATATCTGCTCTCCCATGCCAATTAGTTACAGAAGAGTAGGCACTACCAGGCAGAGTCGGCTTCAAAGGAAATCGCTGCACTTGCAGACAAATCATTGTTGTTCTGCCTGCCTTTCATCCCAAACAGCAGCCAGACTAACCACACAGTGAAAAACGGTTTCCTTTTCTCTTCGCTTTCGGAGGCATTTCATATGGTTGTGCTGCTATCAAAGAAACATTGTTCCCCCACTGGGACTCAAATTGGTATAATATTAGGAATAGATAATTACGGAAATACAGTAACAAAAAGACAGACATGACTTTTAATTAATTTTGAGAACAAAGCAGTAGTAAAAATATTTCAATTTACAAAACATTTAAATAAGTAAATTCCCCCTGTTGCTAATTCTCACCACATTTCATGGGTGTGAAATTATGTGATTATTTCACACCCACAAGCAGATCACATCTTATCATTACCATTGCATAGACCTTCATTTCTTTTGGCAGTAACATATTAAGGTAAATATAAATAAGTTCAATCCACAAGACAGAGATGCGTAATGAGCAATACCAATAATTCACATAGATATACATAAGACAACTTGATTCACGAAATACTCAAAATGCTCTGATAAAATAAGAGAAATGTGTGATTTGCTTGTAGGGGAATTTGTTATAATTTCATTGTATTTCGAAAGCCAACAGTAGTATTTATTAATCTGTACCAAGATTAATTTTGAGAGTTTTTTTGTTTATTGTTTTTTGGTCTTGGTTTTCAGGAGCGACGTCTCCATATGTACGTTGTCTACTGCCAGAACAAGCCCAAGTCGGAACATATTGTCTCAGAGTACATTGACACCTACTTTGAGGTGAGAAAAATCTGCTTTTTCTCCTGAAAAATTAACAACAATTTAATTTGTTTGTGGTTTTCGTTTAGTCTCAGCAGCAGTTTACTGTCACACCCTAAATTTTAGCATGCACCGATGTCTCTGCTATGTTTAGCACATGTGTGCGTGAATCCCTTTAGAGCTGCCACTTCATTTTTGGTGTCTATCCTTAATCACTTTGAGTTAGATGACGCAGGTCGTCAGAGGTCGTGTTTTGAGACGCTGCTGACATGTGAATTGCTGTTTTTCTTTCTAGGAGCTCCGACAGCAGTTGGGACATAGACTGCAGCTCAATGACCTGCTCATCAAACCTGTCCAGAGGATCATGAAGTACCAGCTTCTGCTGAAGGTGACTAATGGTTCATTGCTTCGCCGCTGACCAACACACCAGCTACCCAAGCACATGCACAGAGCAGCTGTCAGAACACACACAGCTATGGCATGGGGGCTTATGTAAACATCATGTGCCTAAAACATCAAGACACACACTGAGCATATTGTCTATCAGGCTGCTTTCCACTGACAGAGGAAGAGGCAAATTACAGAATGAGACTCTCTCCCTGCCAGATGATTCAAACAATAACATGTAAATGTCTTTTCTGGTCAGTTGTATAAAGCTCTTGCTTCTTTAAAACTTTACTTTATTGTACTCTAATGAATGAATGAATTAAACACCCATTAACAGACCACCAGATGGCCTCGCTTTACTCTGGGTAGTAAACCTGGAATGCTCCGGTGACCATGCTGTGTCTATTTCCACAGGACCTTTTGACGTATTGTATCAAAGCTGGGAAGGACACTAAAGAGTTAGAGGTGAGAGTCCTGACGGAAACATTCATGATTTGAAGATATTTTGGGAATGTGAGTGTCCAAGACAACAACTCTTATTCTTGTCTCGAACACAGAAAGCGGTGGAAGTGATGTGCTTGGTGCCAAAACGTTGCGATGACATGATGAATGTGGGCAGATTACAAGGCTTTGAGGTTTGTCTTTACAGCAGCTTTTCAACAACCCATTCTTGTTCGATACAAGACAAGCAACACTTTACATCTGGTTTTTTTGGGGGGTTTTTTTTGCTTCTTTTTATGTTTGTGTACCAGGGAAAGATCACAGCCCAGGGCAAGCTGCTTCAGCAGGAAACTTTCACTGTCACAGAGCAGGACAGTGGCTTTCTATCTCGAGCCAAGGAGAGACGAGTCTTCCTGTTTGAGCAGCTGGTAATTTTCAGCGAGCCCATAGACAAGAAGAAAGACTTCTCCATCCCTGGATACATCTTTAAAAACAGCATCAAGGTGTGTGCTTTTCTATCCTCCATGAAGCCACACAGAATGTAACCAAAAATAAACAGCAAAATACCTAGAAGTAAGAAATTGCAACACCCACCCAGGTTGTGAGTTACACAACAGATTTGTATCACACTAATTCTTCCCCCCCAATTAGCATGTTGTGCAACTCCTCAGTATGAAGTCTCCAGGGAATCGCAGGAGTTATTTAACAAGCGATTCAGCAGGATGTTATCCGCCCAGGTGTTAGTCAGATGTGTTGTTTTGCAGGTTAGCTGCCTGGGGGTGGAGCCCAGTGTTGATGGCGAAGATACGCGTTTTGTACTGACCTCACGAAACCCAGATGGGAGCATGGTGCGGTACCAGCTGCAGGGCTCCTCCGCTGAGATCTGCAGAGCTTGGGTCAACGACGTGGTTCAGATCCTGGAAAGTCAGCGCAACTTTCTTAATGGTATGATCAGCCTATGTTTTAATGACAGTTATTTATTTCTAAAAAGTAATAAATTGTTGATTTATTCATCAATCCCTGAGCATGTCATGAGATTATGTAGATAAGTCGATAAATGTTTGGGGGAATTTTTTTGGCATTATTTAAACACAGTGACAAAACGTACACTGTATGAGTAGACAGGCAATTGTTGTTTTTGGTGTCTGACAATAAATCATCCATTTTGTCAGTAAGAATTATCAAAATAATTTTTTAAAATTAAATTTTAGGCTTACATTCAATAATTCGTAATAGCCTTGGTGATCACATCATTTCACAGCATTTTAAGTTAAACTGAGGTAAGTCTGTGAAGATATTCTAAATGTACACTCCTCAACCACAAAATACCAAGAAGAAAAAGTTTGGTTTTATCCGTGGGTGCAATTTCCATTTGACCGAATGAGCCATTTTTCATCTGCTCAGGCAAATACTGAAACTTAAAAGCGCTCACTGAAAAGAATAGTTCAGAATGATGTGACTATTTAGATAATTATGAGTCAAACGGTTCCTTCATTGATCGCTCAGAAAGACTTTTGGTTGATTATTTTTGAAAAAGGGAGAGTTTTCAGGGGTGCAAATACATCGACAAATATTTCTCTGGCTGAAAATTTTAGATATGTTCCTGAGCTGCCCGGGGTTTAATATTGACTTCACAGTCATAACACTTTTAAATGCAAAGCTTTTCACAGGACAGATTCTGTCTAAACATAACCCTCATTAAACACTATTCACACATTGCCATGGAGGTGTAAAGCTTTAAGAACCCACAAACATCTTACATTAAGTATTTTAGATGCATTTTCGTTTTTATAAAATAAGCTATCAAAGACTTTTTGAAAGATTTTGCTAAATGAAACAAATGTTTAAAGTTTTGGTGATTTGTGGATGTGGATAAAACGAATTGAGAACATGTTTTTAGTCAATTCAACCTCATGGACAGGGTTACCAAACATTTAATAAGTGCTCATAAACACCCTAGAATTGTTTATTTTGTAGGTGACGTTAACATCAATGAGCTTCTGTGTGTGAATCTGGACCGATAAATAATGGATCACCGCGTGTCATAACACTGTAACATCAAACAGAACAAGAACAACGTTGCCAGATAATTAACATGATTGGGCTTTTATCCTCTCACAAAATAAAAAACACGCATCTGCTCCATGCAACTCTCTTTAGCACACTTATGGAAAGTTGCCAAAAGCTGACTGCGTTTTTTTTTTCTTTTTCTCTCAGCCTTACAATCACCAATTGAGTATCAGCGACGAGAGAGCAAATCCAATAGCCTGGGCCGCAGCATGAGGCCCCCTCTGTCTGCTGCGAGCGCCCTGAGGCCCCACTCATCTGCCTCCATCGACCGCAACAAGCTTCCCTCCCTCCGCTCTCACAACACCTCTCTGCCAACGCTCTACCTGCCGAGCCAAAGCCAGAGCCAAGGGCCGAGCGAGATGTCCTCGGTGAGGGGCGTAGGTATCTCAAGCTGTATCGCTCTGTGGGAAGCGCCACTGCCGTTACCCGTTGCACACTGTTTCACTGCCTGCTGCGCCAGAAACTCTGTTTTTCAAGCTTTTGTGGCTGTACATCTTAAATGTAGAAATAATAATAATAATAAAAAAAAAAAAAAACAGCAAACTGCTTCGTGCGTGACCTTCAGTAGTGAGTGATTCACCTGTTCCTTACCTACATCTGCAGGCCACTCCGGTCCAGCCATGCCCTGATGACTCCCACTCTGCTTCACCATCACACGTCCGAGTGGGTCTCTCTGATCAGTCAAACTGTCCAGCTGTATCAAATGGGCTGTACACGCCGGCCGCTCAGGGTGCACAGGTAGAGTATATGCAATTGATTAGGAGTTTATTATGACCACTGAGCTGTGCAGTCAACAAGCAGGGTAACCGAACAAGCTGCAGAATTACACACCACAGACAACAAGCCTGTGGGGAACTGCTTTCAGACCATGTTGCCACATCTAAACACCAAATCCAATTTTCTGTTTAATGCTAATTAAGCTGTAACTGCAACTCCTTCTGTAGACACAGACTGAGTGAAGAAATGTGTTTGACAAAAAGAGTTACACCTCCCCCTATTGGAGAACAAGTGCATTGACCAAATCTGCTGCAGATTATTAAGAAAACTGATGGACTAAACAAGAAGATTATTAAACAATAAAAATAATAAGTTAGTAAGTTTGAATAAGTTTGTTAACAGCAGCATTTTGTAAAGTTGTTTTTTTGTTATCAAGAAGATGTACGTCTGTCATCATTGGGCTTTTGTCCTCAGAGGGCTGACAGATTATGTTAAGCAAACAGGAAGTGGGCCTGGGCTACTTCCTGTCCAGGAGATGCCTATCAAATATGCATAATGGCTTCCCAGTCTGATGGGGTGTCAGATCCATCTCCAGTGCTTTGGAAAGTAGTCATAATCCTTTAACTTTTCTACATTTTGTCACAATACAACCACAAATCTTATTATATCTTATGTACACTACCAACATTTCGCTTTCATGCTTCATACATCGAGAAACTGAATTTTCCGTCAATTCGTTTTGCAAAGCTCTCTCCGACCTCTCTTCACTACCTCCTAGATAGAGAATTGTATGTACGCCAAAGAGCTCAATTTTGATTTAATCTGCCCAGAGCTCCTTCTTCTGTAAACTATAAACAAAACTTATGTTTTTTTTTGTTGTTGTTTTTTTTTTTCCACCAACAAAGTATTGTGTTAAAATTATTTATAAATGAGGCCTTGGAGCTGCAGAGTGCATGAGTCATCATATGACTCTTGGCTGCTTTTCTAATTATACTCTTTATTCCTAGCCTGTCAATTTAGAATGGTTATTTCTTGGTGATATTGTAACTATGCCCTATTCAATGACGTCATAGTTGTATTTTCTGCCCACATTAAAATTATGCATTGCTGTTGTTCTATCAGGTGAAATCCACTGAAGTATCTTGCTGTAACGTGACAGCATTAAAAAAGTTTAAGAGGCATGAAAACTTTTACAAAATGCCTTACATGCTAAGCTGTTCACATGCACATAATTTTAACAGTTTCCTTTACTGGCATGAATAGGAAGGATTTCAAAGATGTATTATAAATATAGAAAAAAAAGTGATTTCTCTTACATCAGGGATACCAACAGTTGGTCCTCGAGGGCCGGCATCCTGCACGTTTTAGTTCTCTCCCTGGTGGTAGTAACAACCTTTTCAGCATGTCAGTGTTCTTCTAATGAGCCATCATTGGATCCAGGTGTGTTAAACCAGGGAGAGAACTAAAACATGCAGGATGCCGGCCCTCGAGGACCGACTTTGGGCACCCCTGTCTTACATCCTGGCTCCATTAGGGCCACTCAGTGCTTTGATCAGTGTTCCCTTCTTCCCCAGCAGAGAGCAGTAGATGGTCTCCGCAGAGGCTCTGCTTCTGATGTGGTGTCAGGCCCCTCAGCCCGACGACGTTCCAGCAACCTAGCCCAGCTAGCTGAAGACGACATGTGAACTCTTCTGAATCAGGAGGACAACAGCTAACTAATGCTGTGAAGACACCAACTGTGTACTTGTTCGCACACCTGAGGTGTCTGCTTGTTGCGGGACTTCCTAGGAAGCTGAAATATAAAGGAGCTGTGGTCTATATATATATCTATATATATCTATATATATAGATATATATAGATATAAAGTGCTTGGCTCCCTTTTAGAGAGCCACTTGAAAGGGAGGTGATGTGGCCTTGATCACCTCCAGTGAGCAGCGAGAGCATCCAACGCGATGCTGTTAGGCTCAGAATTATAAAACACTCCTTGATATGACAATTTCTGCTTTCTACCTTCTGTTTTTTTTTGTTGTCGTTTGTGTGTTTGTTTTCTTTTGAAGAGTTTGTATTCCTCTCTTTGAAAGGGATGGAGCGAAATCTTGGATGATTCCATTCCTAATTGGGGCAATCACTGGAGCTAAGTGTGTGCCTGAATGTGTGTTTGTGACAATGACTTGTGGATATGTTGGTGTACATGAGAGCGGGCAAGGAGCGCCTCTTCTTGTTTCCTCTGCAAATTTCTTTAAGTTTCATTCTGATACCCTGCGATGGAGACAACCCCATTTATATTCTTTTTTTTAATTTTTTTTTATTTTATTTCCCTGCTGTCACCTGAGTTTGCTGTTTATGTTAACAAGAACGGGAAAGCCGGAACATTTGACGTGGTCATCGCAAGAACTTTATTTTCTCAAATTTCATTGAAGAGTGAGGAACTTTCTTTGTTGCAACAGTGTTGAGGGGCGCCCTGTGTGCTCCAATATTCTGTTTGACCGGCCTCCCTTTGATCTGGACAAGAAGGCATAAGGGAGCCCTCTGGAGGTTCTCTGTGGGTATGACGTCACCCCAGGTTTCTTTTTTCCCCTCTTCGGGCAACTCCTCAACAGTTGAAAACGCATCCTTAGAGACTCACCCGAAGTGTTGCATGCAACATCTCCGAGGTCGTCACTGACTCGAGCAATGCCACATTACACCTATATTTTGTGATCCTTAAATAAGAATTGATTTTTTAAAAAAATGTAAGTCATACTATAAGTCAATTCTTGTCATGTCAAGACGCTCGTTCTATAACTTTTGCCCTCATGGATCATATACTGTACATACTATAAAGAAAGCGTACTTCAACACAGCCACTTGAAGGATGAACTATGGCCCTGGTAGGCCAAGAACTCTCATCAGTCCAGCTGGTTGTTTGCATGATTCTTCTTCCTAAAAAGTGCCAAAAACAGCAGCAGCTCAGCAATTAGGATGTTTTGTGTCCTTACTATAGGGGCCGGCTTGCCATTCCTCTTTTAAAAAAAAAGAATCAAAGATATTAATTATCGTTAGTATTTAAATAAAGAGGAGTTGCAAAAGGAGAAGAGCTCTCCTATTTGTGGCCACTAGGGGTCCCTAAAGACTTTCGCCTCCAGTTCAGTTAGATCATACAGCTGCACCAAAGATCAGAAGGCCTCACATTTCAGCGCTCACGTCCAAGATACTCGGAAATTTTTTCACAAAAACAACAAAACAATTTACCACTTTCATTCACTTTGAAAACAAAACAATCCAGAAAGATAGGACATTGGCTGATTTTAACTTCAGTTTATTTTACAGAGCTCTCATTGGAATGACTGATCAATCGGTTTTGCATGAAACACACAAAGGAATACCTCTACAGAGAACCAAAAGTAACAGGTGTAATACAGAGAGAAGACTGGTTGATGTCACATTTGAGCGACTAGAAAGAGTTGAATCATATAAAATAAAAGTGTCTTTTTGAAACTGAGCAAAGTGTGTGGGTTTATGTGTCAGAGTCTCTTCAGTTTCTTCCAAACATAATACAAGGATTTTTGTCATGCAACAAGTTTACTTTTATTTTGTTTACTTGTGAACTCAAAATTTATTTGTGAACTCAAATGTGTTTTTATACACATCTAGCGTGTTGTAACTATTGCTAAAATTATTTAGCAATTAATGCTATCCCTTAGAATGTTTTTTCTAAGTGCTGCTATCTCCACTTTAATGTTTGAACTCATCTGTTCATAGTTTTACCTTTCAAAGACATTAATAAAGTCAGATGGTCAGATTTGCATTAGCAACAAGTTCTGCAGACTGTAAGTCTGAATGCTGCAAGAACTCTGAATGTTTACATCAGCTGAGTTTCTGTTCCAGTGACTGGAATGACTCTAAATAACTTTTAAAATGTCGTCACTGTGACATTATCATCAGTTATGTGGTCATTGCTGGAAATTAGTGCTTTTATTAATAGAAATAGAGCTAATTTCCACAAAGTTTGGCTTGACAGTACTTGACTTTTGATACCTGTGCAGTACTAGCCTGACCGCACTGCTCTTAGCCACACTGTGGACTCTGCTGTTGCAGTAAAGAAAAAGAAGTGTTTTTCACTCTCTCACAGAATCAATTTAGCTACATCCCAGGGCTTTTATCTAGGATAAATTTTAGATTTTTTGACTTGGCCCTGGGGGTTTCTGCACAGGCGATTCTCACTCTGATTGCACGAAAATAAACCGATGGCAGCAATAAAGTACAAATGTCGCTTTGGAATCACTCGGCCTCCACTGTGGGACTTCTAACAAAGACAACAGAGTTCACTTATTTTCGCTTCCCACCAGAGGAAGTTGAAACAAAGAGAAGAAACCCCTGGATGATCAGACATCTGGTTGGCTGGCCATCTGAATAAAGCCTCATTCTAGGCTGTAAAAGCAGAGCCCATCGTAACACGGCCGTGATATATGGAGGTCTTGGGTGGGAGGAGGGAGGGAGGGAGGGGAGTATTAACTTTCACAAGGGTGCAAAATCAAAGGGAGTTCCTGTCACCACAGAGGGGTCTCGGGAAACAGGGGTCCCATTCACAGGGAATTCCTCTTCACTGCGCCTGTGATGCAGCTGTTGACTCAATCCTCTTTATTGGAAAAAAAAGAAGAAGAAGAAAAAAGAAAACACTCATTAAAAAGCCACATGACTGTGAACTTGATTGCAGCGGGCGGTGCAAATGGCCCCCCATCAATGGTATGAGTATTTACTTTGAGGTGTGAAAATCTTTGAACAGCCCCAGCATGTTGGGTGTTTTTTAGGAGCTTCTTCCTTCACACTGGCATCACAATGGACAGCATTTGTATTCTAAAAGCAATCAAATTACCATCGAAACAAAATACTAGATCTTTCTGAATGGACAAACTGGTGAGAAAGTTAAACTCTACAAAACACAGGAATGATGCAACAAGAAACTATTTTTCTTATTTTTTTTTCCATGACAGTGTTTATTCAAATTTACATGCTGCCAAAACCCAAATAAAATCGTTTTGAATAGTTTTACATGACTTACAAACAATTTAAAGCTTAAAAGAATTGATCTGCAGCGTATTTGATCACTTTGCCTCTTAAAAACAGACAAATCCAAGAGTTAAAATTTCTAAACTATTTCTGGGCGACAGTTGGACAAATCCAGAATGAAAACCGAGTTAAGATTTGCAATTTTTCCCCCCAATAATTTCAGAGATAATTGCAGTTTTCCAGCTAAGGCATACATTTATATTCAACTTAATTCTTTAGAGCACATATTAAGGTAGAACCCTATCATCAGCTGTTTAACATAGTCAAATATTTACACAATAAAGTCTGAAAAAATAGACTTTCACACCAGTTGAAATTTAAATAAGATTTACATAATGAATATCAAAGGCTCTTTAATCCTTCTCACTGAACTATCACAGTATCACTGCAAAAGCTTCATCTTAGGGTCAACAACAATCAGAATTTCACTCAACCAAAGTCCAGGTTAGTTCAAAAGCAGGATTCTGACAAGGAAGAATAACATTCAGGGAGCGCTTACCCTGTAGTGCAAATCTATGGCAGTCAATGGGATTCTCACAGTTATAATTTATTTTTTTCTTGCTTTATTTTAATCTGTATAAAGCAGATCACTCTCTTTTAATACTAGCGAGCATTGGGTCTGTGCCCTGAGGGGGCTGCCCGGACCGACCCTTCCTGCTCTGGTGGGTTTTCACGTGTTTGGACAGGTGGTCGCTCCTCATGAACCTCTTGCCACACTGCTGGCACCCGAACCTCTTCTCCCCGGTGTGCGTGCGGAGGTGCCGCTGCAGCTCGTCCGAGCGCGTGAAGCTCTTGCCGCAGAAGAGCCAATTGCAGATGAAGGGCCTCTCCCCGGCGTGCCAGCGCAGGTGCGCCTTCAGGTGGGAAGTCTTCTTGTACACTTTGCCGCACTCCGGGATGTGGCAGATGTGCAGTCTCTTCTTGCCGAACTCCAGCCCCCCGCTGTTCGTCTGGCAGTTCGGACATTTGCATCGCCGGCAGCGGCGCGTGGAGCTCAGCAAACCCTTGGAGGTGCCCTGGAGGAGAGCGGCTATCTGCGGCTGGTGACCCAAAACCAGCTGCCTGCCCAGGGAGAAGGGATGGTTAGCTGGAGCGCTGTTGGTTTGTGGGAGGCTCCACCACTGCTGCCCGTCCTCCACGTGGCCGCCCGAAAGGTGATGCCTGGCGGAGGAATTCTGCAGAAAGCTGGGGAAGTTTTGGCCCACGCTGTTGTGTTGGGGGTAATAGGGGCTGCTGGACTGCGGCTGCGAAGACAGCACCTTAACAGGGGACAGTTCGAAGGAGTAGGAGGACGCAGGTTCAGCCGGTGGGGTCAGAGGCAGCTCGTGGTGGTGATGATGAGGATGGTGGTGGTGATGATGATGGTGGTGACCCAGGCCGGACTGCATGTGCCCAGGAAATTGCACCTTGGGCACCGTGAAAGTCATCTGGTGCGTGCTGAGGGCAGTGCTGGGGGCCATGTCGTTGCTCCATAGCTGAAACATTCCAGCTGTGGAACTGACCGTGCCTTCGTAGGGAAACTGTGACCCATCCGAGCCCATGGTGCTGCCCACCTGCCAGGCCTGGCTGCAGGTGGTGGCCAGGAAGGAGAGGGCGTTGGGCGCTCCCTCCGGAGAGGAGCTGGGCGTCCGGTCCTGTGCGGTGACACACAAACGCATCACCATTAAGAAAAGTTATGTTGTTTTACCTTTTTTTTTTTTTTTTTTTTAAATAAATATTCTCAAAAAGTTGGCCAAATTCAACTCAAAAGTAGAAATCGATATTTTTACACAAAGACTTTAGTTTATATATATATATATATATATATATATATATATATATATATATATATATATATATAAATATATATATATATATATATACTGTAAATATATATATATATATATATTTGTATATAATGTGTAAAGGTTAAGAACAGTACAGTCAAAGGGGAACAATGCAGAGGAAATCAAACATAAAGTGATACCAGTTAAAGACAAAAGAAGCAAACCTGCAGGAAGGTGTGTAAAAAGTTGTCAGTCCTCTGTATCGTGAGCGCAGCCATCTGTCCTCGCGCTCCTGTTCCCCACCCGCAGCACAAACTGCACCGAGAACGCACGGAATCTGAAACTATCGCTGGAGATGCTGCAGAATGCGTGCATCAAGATTTTTTCTTTTTTTCTTTTTTTTTTTTTTTTAAACACTCCGACTCTGGGAAATCCTGTTTCATTCAAATGTTCCGGGTAAAAATGTATTTTCTGTTCGCAGTCAGTTGAACCAGTTGAAGTTGCCAACAGAGGTGCGCGCGCTGCAAAAATCCAGTGCGAACAACTCAAAGACGCGCGAGCCGCATCTTCTCTTTATAGAGAGAAAAGATCCTCTCAACGGGGTCTCCAGTATGATGCAGGCGAGCCCATCAATAGAGTGGGGATGAGACGGAGGAAGCAGGAGGGGGGTCTTGTTAGGTGAAGGGGTGGGCTGCTCATAATTTCACTCAATTTCAACCAAATGCTGACCCCGAGAACTGACTCCTCCTCCAATTGTTCTAACAAAAAGACCTTGATATATAAAAAAAAAAAAACTGAAAAAAAAAAAACATCTCAATGAATATCTTTTCCTCCACGCTGTTTTTCTTCACTGGACATGTTGTGGCTGCTCTCATCTTAGAAAGAAGAAAAAAGAAGTACTTCACACATGTAGGCCTCTCACACTAAATTAATTTTAGAAATTGTTGAATAGTAACCGCTAAGTAAATTTAATTTTAATCCAGCGTATTAGTTTGTAATGTACGGTTTATCGATTATTAAGTTCAGTCATTAGTTTTAGCAATAAATCCAACAGATATTTGGATTATAAATCAGATGAAGATGTTCATTCTAATGTCAAGCAAAAATTGGCATGCTTGATAAAATTCCTCTTTTGGAGGAAGAATTTGAGTTTTAATCCAGTTTCAGCTAGTTTAGTGACAATGCTAATGCTAAAGACAAATCTGGATGTAAATCGAGCTTTTTAACCCTTCAAACAGCTATTTCTAATGCATGACACAGCCGTGTTTGTGTAAATGTTGTTAACCTGTCATCATCTCATTCCTTTAGTTTATATTCAACTTCAACTAGTGTAATGACAGCACCAATGTCAACATCAAACTTACTAACAAGTTAACATGAAGCATGCCAGCATGTTGGATTAGATTTAGAAAATGTTATCACTAATATTTATATCACATCTTACCTTAACTACTAACATTTTTTGTTTTTTTCTTTTCTAACATGGGAAGACAAATAAGGTTACCAAAATTATCATAATCGGTCACTATTTGTTAGTTTACAGGTTTCAATTTACCAAATGTGTTAAATTTCTTTAAAATGTTAAACTTAAATATTTTTTTTACCAGAGATATAAGACTCATTTTACTGAGCCCTAGGATATATTCAGCAAGTTTGTTATAATAATATAAGGATAAGTTTTAAAACATTACAAACCTTTAGAACAGAAAATATAAAAGAATAAGGAGGGCCAACTTCATCGTCCACAGTATTTTTGCAAATGCGACTTCTTTGTGAAGCCATTTTAGAAATGAAAACATTGAAGACACAAATGATCCCAAAGGTTTCTGGCACAACTTCAGCTCTGCTTGCAAGGTGCATGTAAAGGGTAAATGCTCTGTATTAACACTTGAAAAACAGGGGAAACAACTTTATTAGCATGATGGCATATTTTTTTCTTGCAGCGTTCCTCTGGATCATAAATGAGCCTAACTTATTTGATATTGTATTTTAACTCAAAATGGAAATGTGGTTTCCCAAAAAATAAATAAATGAAAATTTGTAGCTGCTAAAATAGTCTTGAAGCTTGTGATTTAGGCACAATCACTAAATCTCACTTCTGTATGTGTGCGGAGCAAATTAAAAACAAAGCTATACTTCTTGTAAATGTGTGAATCTAAACTTAAACAGAAATGGATTTCATATTTTTCTCCTATCTTGTGGATAGTTCTGTGTCGAGCTTCATGACTTCTACTCCAGTCTTATTAATACATGGAAATAAAATGCATGCCAATTGTCAAACTGATTTTATTGCTTAAATTCCAGCAGTTTGCTTCATCAGGGTAGAATCTCAAGTGATTGCAAAACAAAGTATGTATAGCTGCATTTTTGTTCATGTCTACATATAGTGTGTTGTGGATGAACAAAATGCTTACTCTGGTAAAAGTTCTAAGATTTCTAGAGCCACCTCAGTGAAATAATTTGCTCACACTGGGAACAAAACATTTGCATACAACATCCAGCCCTTGGTGGGATATGTGAAAAACATAGAAAATACAAAAATGTATTCTTATCAAGTATCAGTGATGCTTGCAAAATCACCAACTATGATCTTACTCAGTCACAACAACTACATTTCTCTCATTTTAAGCCATTTATTGAAAAAGTAATCTTTCAAAGTCTGAAACTTAATCTTGTTAAGGCAGTTACAGCATGAACTAACAAATAAACGAATGTATCCAGACACTTTTGTTGTGAATTGTGTCTAATTAGATTATCCAGATAAGTATTTTTTGTGCTTACAGGAGGCAAACAGTGGTCATGATTGGCCGGCGTGGGGCTCAAACGCTCCCAGGAAAGTCACAGCATTTCCCCCCCCTCACAGAGTTAATTGATAAAACTCAATCAAAGCCTTTCCAAGTTCTCACCAGTAGGCGACATGTCAAATAGGCCGCCCTGTGTGACATTCTCACATTTCAGAGTTCAAGTAGAGGCCACTTCAGATCATGCCATCCATTAAATGCAGATTGGGAGGCTTAATCTCATTCTGTAAGTCTGCTCACCATTACAATGTTAAGAGTTTAAATCCAGGCTGGGAACCTGTTCTCATGTAAATCCCCTCCCCCCACCACCACCACTCCCATCACCCCGCTTCTCGCAGATCTGCTCCTCACTGTTTTCTACTGTGTGATCCTTAAATAAACACGGCCTCAGGAGAAGGAGAAGCCACCTGAAATTAGGATTTGAACTATAAAAAGACGTATGCTTTAAAATGATTTTGAAACCAATGGGAGAGTTTAGTTCATTAATCCTAGGGCACTTGGACTGACAGTTTTAGGCTAGTGTCAGCAGACAACACCCAACTTAAGTTGCACCCACGTTTACATGTTTTACTGTAGTTCAGGTGTTGGCAAAATCCTTTTTCCCTGTACAAATATATTTTATTTTTACCATTACCTTATCACTATGTATGTAATACTTGAAGTTGAGGTTAAATTCCCTGTTTGGGCACGCAGTCTTGGCCAATAAACTCGATCCTGATTCTGATTTATTAGTCCGGATTAAGCTCAAAATGAACGGATTGAGCTCAAAATTGAGGGGAAACATCTTCGATACAACGGAACGGCGTTAAAGGAGTGCTTTTTGGAGGCAGAAGTGTACCGTGTCTGCGGTTTATTACTGAGCAGAAGTTGTTAATTACCCCGATTCTTATTTCCTGTCCCCTCTCCCCACCACCCCACTCCACCCCCACTGTACTGCCTCCCAGAAGAGTGTCTTTGAAGTGCAAAGTACTCTCTCCTCACTTTGAACTGTGAAAACAATGCTCATGTGGTGGTGCTTACCTTCCCCATGTTACCTCATTTAAATAGACCTGGATAAGGCTTCCACAGTATTCAAGGGAAAACTAATTTCCAGAGAAAGAGGTCCCTGTGTTCATTAAACAGCTGGTTAGACTGCTGGTAATCAGAGCCACTCCGTCATGTGCTGCGCGTTCCTCTCTGACTGAGCGGCTACCAGCAACTTCAAAACCCACATCCCAACAAGATGATGCAGATGTTCTTGTGTACCTATTTCTAGACAGCAAAATACATTCAGGAAAACAAGACAAGTGATTCTAAAACTTCGGAAGAGGTTCTGCGATTAACGTTCCCGGAGTCTTGAAGCGGTTATCCTGTTTTCTAGATACAGAGAACAAATGGTGTTTGTGTTGCAGACGCAATCTTAAACTTGTGGTGTAGAATATGCAAGAGGGTACTCAAGCTGTTTTTTTTATCATGCCTGGGGGGCAGTTTAAAAGCCTCAGATCACTAAATTGTCCCAGCTGTCTCAACCATCTGCACTTGAAAACGGGCCTCCACAGTGGAGAGCAGCCTTTGTGCTGGTGGCCATGTCAAAAAGCCAGTTTTACAGCACTGAGCTAACTGAATGGCCCTTGTGTGACAAATGCGGCCTAATGGATCTGACAGACAGACAGCATGTAAAAGCCTTATGCTAACTGCAGGACTCAATGAGTGACCGTTCTCAAAGCTGATGCTGGCAAGGTGTTACGTTAGCCTTTATTTTCTTGTTTCTTTGCAAAGAAAAACAACACAAACAGCTGGACCTTAGAGTACGGCAAACCGATGCTTCCGATGGCGACGCGTCGGAAACAGAAGGAGACTTTAAAAAGACAGAGATGCAGCTATGATGCAAAGTTCCTTTTGTTTTTAGGCAATTTTTTTGATATATTGAGTATTTTAATAACTGAAAGTAACATACTTACCTGATTGAGCCATAAAATGTCACTATGTTCCAGGAAAATACATAATAATGCCCTCCATCTCCTTTGTAGCAAACTGAATAATTATAAACCATGTTTTGCCTTTACAGAAAGGTTGCAGTAGAGAGTAATATTTTAATCAATCAGTAAAGGTTATTTGAAATATACTATGGCCAAAGGCCATCATTAGGCCACCACTGTAGTGGCTTTCATTAGTGGTTTAAAAATGGCTGAACTTAGGTTTTCTTTGTGTTGGTGATCTTGGGTGAGCTGTTTTGACAGAGGCTCCTTAATGATTGCGACGTTTTTTTTAAAGACATAAATAGATCAAATTATTGACATCTGGATCATGAGTCTGTCTGTGCTTGTTACTGCGTCTAGATTTCTGGCATAAGCTTTAATTCAAGACAAGTGCTGACTTCTATCCTTGTATTTTGGGACCAAAACAATTACTTTTGTCTTGTAAAGATTAAGCTGTGAAATGCCTGATCCTTTGACAAATACAAACAAACTCAATGATAAACAGATGTGAAGTTGGGCTTGGAGGACATGCCACTCGACTACTTCTCTGAAAATGGGCTGACAATAAAAGAAAAAAACAGCCAAATAATAAAAATAAATGCTTTCAAAGACCAGTATTCAAAATATGCATTTTATACAAATGCAAGTATAGAAATATATATGTTGTACCCCAATATAGAAATACAAGCCAGTATGTATTTCTATATTTTGACCTACTTTCAAAATATGTGTATGTTACAAAAAACATCTAAGAAAATATGTACCAAATGGTGGATGACGTACAAATTGCACTACAACATTTTTCCCAGTTCAGCCAGTTAAAACACAAAGTGGTCTTTGCCTCTATCTTCACAGTTTTAAAAACATCCTCCTCTGTTAATATTCAGGCTCACATTTTGACCTGATTTGTCATCCACTTACATTATTTAGTTTTATATAATATAATAAACAGTATATTTCTCAAAGAATGTAGAAATCAGATTTTGGCCCATAAGGATTTTAATTTTGCATCCTTTGATGTTACCACTCTTAGATTTTTTTCATTACGTCTTTATCCAGTGTAAAAATAAAAGGTTGCGTTCGAAGATGAATAATTACAGTTAAATGACACAGAAATCATATAATTAGAATAAATTTTTGCAGCGTTGCTGGATTCTGTGTGGGTTCCCAGCCATCCACTGCAGCTTCCACTGCAAGGTGTGTGAGAAACAGAGAACTACAATAATTCCCTCATCTCATGTCCATTAGCATGTACAAAACCCCCCAAAATCTCTAGTCTTGGGCAGACGCATGCAGACAGCACGCATCTCCGCTTGTCAAAGAAAACTTTTATCAATACCAAGAGCACTTGAAGTTTGTTTGCATTTTGTTTTCCAGCACTCTTAACAACTTCAGAAGTCAGATCACAGGAGTATCTGATCAAAGCGCTTCGTGGTTAGTTCTGGAAACACAGGAGTGCTACGCCACGCTTTGATACTCCACATCAATATTTCAATTCAACAATCACTTGACATGCACCCATACTCCCAGAGACGAAGACGAAAGGGGAGAGTGCAAAGAGAGATCCAGCAGAGGCTGACGGGCTTTGAGAAGTACAGTAAAAGAAACGGATTGAAGAAATCTCTGCCTTACTCACCTTTGGAGAAATGTTATATAAACTGAACAGAGATGACCTGTTTGATAAAAATCCAAAGCGCTAAAATCTGCTCAGCCAGAGAGGCTGATGGTGTCATTATATATCAGAAAATCAAACTAAACACAATCATCTTTAAAACATAAACTCACAGGACTTACAAAAATATCACTCATATTAAAGCACTAAAACACTTGTCACAGGCTAAGAGCTGGAGCAGAGCGAGTGTTTCATGTTTTATCAAAGGAAAATAGTGCAGAAACACTGACAGGATAAAGATGAATGGAGTCTATCTGCCGAGTGTCACTTCCATGGCTCTTCATAATCATTTCATCATCTCAACAGGTTAAGACATGTCTTAAAGGTGTTGGCCAGATTATATGTCGTATTGTCAAAAAAGTAAACAACTTCTAATATAAAAAAAACCCCCAAACAAATAAAACTGATTTGATTCAAGGAATATTTAAATAGGAGGCTGTTTTATAGGAGCAGAATTTCTGACTGAAATGAATTGAGTCATGTTATAAATCAAAAGACAGTAAAGTATAATAAAGGTCCCGAATGAAAGCAGCGCAAAGATGGCCAAATAAATTAAAAAAAAAAAAAAAAAAAGAAGAGATGCTTCCTTGCAGATTTTTGAATGCTCTGTTTTTGATGCTTAATAAGAAGTTAGGAGCAGATTTGGTATTCACAAAACATACTGCAAAATCCGTCTGAAGTCAAAGTGGGGAGGGATTGAATGCTGGGAAAGACTATGCGGGCTAATATGTAAATGATTTAAAAAAAAAAAAAAAAAAAAAAAAAGGGAGAAGATTTGAGAAAATCACTGATTTGGAAAAGAGACCAATGCTGTGGATCTGCTGTGGAAGAACTGCAGAGGGGTTAATCAGCACCTCTGCATAAAAAAATAAGAATTTGTTGTGTAAGTCAAGAAAACATCAATGACCAACAAATTATACACATGCAGAAAAAGAAATTAACAGATAAAGAAGATAAATATTCATATGAACACAAATGAAGAAGATTGAGAAACAATATTTCTCAATCTTTTTAGAATTTTTAATTCTAAAATCTGCCATTTTAGAATTAAAATGTAAAATTCTTCAGAACCGGAACCGCTGATTACAGTGTGAATTATCTTTGGTATTTTTGGTGTGGAAAATGAAGCAGACATGAATAAAAATGGCCAAGCACAGTTTAAAATTTAAGTGGAGTGTTATTTGCATTATTATTTTACCAAGTAAAAAACAAAAAAAATACAAAAATAGTCCTAAAATTTCTTACATCCCACAACCTCAACCTAAGGTGTTTGATCTCTAAAATATGCTGCCTTGTTTAAAATACACAATTTTCCACATTCAGCATTTCAGATATTCCCCCCCCCACAATATTTGCTGTTGGGTGTCTGTGACGTTTATTTTACCTAAAACTATGTGATTTTTCAGCTGTTGTCTAAATTTCCTGCCTGTTAGTGGAGAAAACCCTCATTTCTTCCTCATGACCAGTAAAAACTGAATTGAGATGTCTCTGTCTCTGCCACTGCCGGTACAGTGACGTCCTCTGTGAATTTCCTGTTGGTGTCTAAAGTATCCACACAGGCGCCCTTTCTTCAGCGTGCAAAGTTTATGGTAATTCATTTTCCCAACACAGCATTTAAAATTAATGATAACTAATTTACCCGGAAAGTGTGAATTGTTTATTCATAGGGTTTGCTGTGTAAATTCCCCAAAAAGACGAATTCCCTACAATTGCCTGTCGGTGTAATTGGCACATGAAATGAATAATAAAAAACCAGAGACAAAAGAAGAAAGACAACAATGGGCTTATCAGCTGTGAAGCCTATAGGAACATTGGTAAATAATTAGCTGTAACACTCGACATTATAATTTACAGCCATCAAGTTCATCTGGGTATTGTAGCTTGCAGGGACATTTTCTATGTGGGAGAGAGTGCCTGAATATTTAAATCATAAATATTAGTTTCTGAAAAGATAAGATAAGATAAGATAAGATAAGATAAGATAAGATAAGATAAGATAAGATAAGATGAGAAAAGATTTTTATATATCTCTACTATTTACTGAAATTGAAATTTATCTTCAACATCTGTCAAAAATAGAATATTAAAAATCCTGAAACACATAAAGCATGTCTTGAGTAAAAGATACATATTAACTGAACAGAATTAATCAATCATTTTTGCACTGAGACAAATCAATACATCTGTCTATAAAAAGTCGAGGAGTTTAATTTATTTAAATGTACCACTCATCCAAATGCTATCACTATAACATACAAATAGGATCAAAGTGTGAAATTATTGGTTCCCTAACTAGTATATGTATATGTATATGTATATGTATATGTATATGTATATGTATATGTATATGTATATGTATATGTATATGTATATGTATATGTATATGTCTAGCTAGTATGGATGTTAATGAAACCTTTTATGAAAAGATCTCAGTTCAAACTGATATCACTGATATCTGCGCTTTAAGCTAAACTCAGTTCGAACTGAGATTTCTTTTAATGCAAATACATGAGATTGTATAAATAAATAGAGGGGATTACAGATCTGCAATCGGACTGATATCACCTTATCTGTTCTAAGAGAAAGGGAAAGCAGGGTTTGAAGTTTTCTCTTCCGCATCAATTTTGATCAACTAAGACAGAATTTTCCCACCTCATTGGAAATATTAGCTTCTTGCTTTCTTGATCTCAGGCTCTCAGTAGTCAGCTCAGACAGCCAACTTGCTTCTTAGCTCTCTCATTTGAAAGAGCCTTTGCCCTCAGCCCTGATGATTGCCCTGGGTTGCTTGCAAGAATAAAAAAGAAGACTGAAAAATAATAAACAATTACAGGGGGATGGGTTTCCTTAAAACTGTTTCTTGTACTGTAATTGTTTTTGATTGACGCCAAATAAAAGTTAAATGAGAAAAATAACCATTTGTGATAACAGTTGCCCAGTAGGAAGCAAAATCATTAATTTGTCAGACAAATCTTGATTTAGATTGAGTAGCATCAGCCAATCACTGCTGCAATTGTTTCCAATTTCTTCCATCCTCACAACTCGTTTCAGGTGAGAAGATCAGAAAAACACCAATGTTGTTTCTGACAAAAGCAAAAAAAAAAAAAAAGTAATGAAATAAAACTGAAATAAGCACATCGCCTTATATACATTTTAGTCCAGAAATCTTAAAATGCCTATATATATATATATATATGTATATATATTTTTATTTATTTATTTTTTTTTTATTTCCAGTGTGGTTACCTGATCTCAACGCGGGACTCCAGTTAAAATCATAAATGCAAAGCAGGATCGCAGTTACAAGGGCTACATGTGCAGGGGAGTGCCACACAGCTAGAGTGGTGGGTTTATTTGTAAACGTGCGCCTGCGATGCCACTATCTGTTAAGCCCCTCAGTCAGCTCAGCCTGCGTAATGTGAGGGGAAGTGTCACCCTGTCACCGCCATGCCAGGGATCAGCCCGCTGTTTGTGTGCTGCGAATCAAGCCAAGCTTTGAGGAGGAGGGGAGGAAATGACACCAGACTCTTTCATCTAATCCTTGCAGTGTAATTTGCACCTCAGTAAGTTTAATTGATGACTACTGATCAAATGCTTGCCTTTGAAAATAATAATAATATATATATAAAAAAAAATCTTTGGGATTGTTATTTTCCCCTTCAACCTGCAAAAAGAATTCTTAATGCACCTGGTGAGACGGCCTCCATCAGTGATGGATCCCTTTCGGAGAGTTTTGAACTTCAGCACAGTTCAGAAAATAACAGAAAGTTATGCCAACGCGTTGTACGTTTATCCCTCGCATCGTCTCGAAATTTGTACAAAATTCATAAAGCGAACTCGAAGGAAGCCGAGTTTTTCTCCTCACAGCACAGCTGCAGCTTGTGCACCTGGTTTCTCTGCGCTGCATCGCTTCCTCCAGAGATCCAACCTGAACATCAGTGTCATTCAGACAAACGGATAGTGACAGGCCAAGCTTATCAACGTCACCGTCAGACTGCTCACCGGGACTTTGATTCCGCTCTTTTCCCACAGCTGAACAGAAGGCTGGTGCTTTGCAAAACAAACCAACAAACAGGAATCCTGAAGAGTGATGATGAAAGAGTAAACAACACGGCCCGGTAACATGCCCCACAACCATGACACTTCCTAAGTAGGTTATCGCAGAGGGTAACCCAATTTAACACGCGAGTCTGATTAAGCTCAAAAGTTTAGGGAGTTCATGGCCCTTCCCCCTTCAAAAAAACAGACCTGCTCATACGGACTGACCAGTCTCAAGACGTTGGCCTTGGGAAAGACGCACCAAAATAACCTCAGAAAAATGGGGCCCACCGATGCCCTTGCATGTGCACAAAGGAGTTCATTATAGGGAAGAATTACAAGGAGTCATTCTATTGATGTTGCCTGACTAATTGTAAAGCAGGAGATTCAAAAGCAGATGTTGCATTTCAAAGCTGTTGTGAGCAAGGAGACAGGTTATGATTTATGCTAAAATGTGTGGCTTCAAAGCATCCAACGCGGCTTCTAAACAAATTGAACAAGTCAAGCGCTATACACCCAGGACCAGGAGGGAGCCCGGCGCGTGTAGATCAGAGGCGCGCGGCTGCCGCTTGTAATATCACTCAGTGGAGGAAGAGAGAGGGGGGCTGGGGGCTTTTGGGGTCCCTTTGGGGTGGACTGGGGTGTGGTGGTGGGGAGGGGGCAGCACAAAGAGGCTATAACACCGAGCACCGAAAGGAATTAAGCGCCGAATGCAACTGCAAGCACCTGTGCAAAAAAAAAAGAAAAAAAAAAGACACCACCCTCTGCAAGCCCTCCCTCTGCTACGCTCCCAGAGCATCACCCACTCCACCCCCAAAGGGGTGGGGAGGTGGGGTGGGGGGGTTCAGGGGAGTGGAGAAGGGTGGGCAAGCATCTTGAGACTTGACATCCTTTCTGATGATGGCACTATTATCTGGGAGGAGAAGGAAGAGCTGGGAGAAGGTACGGGGCCGGTGTCAACATACTGATGCAATTTGAGTAAACACGGATAAAGCTGGGTTAGCTGCTGGGAAGACTGATGGAAGAGGGAGGCCCACGAACGTGTTTATCCCCGTTGTCTTCTAAACGAAGCAGACGGAGGGAAATGTGTGGAGCAATATCGGCTTGTTTGAGTAAAGTCAGGCTGAGCCTATGAATCCAACAGACTTGCATTCAGAGTTCTGGATAAGTTTTAGCATAAAGCAGAAATTACAGCTTTACATATCCCCTAATGATACAAGAAGAACTGAAAAAGGTGGATGAGGGGAATATTACATCTCTGAACTAGTCCTTGTTGTCAGCGATGCCATACATGTAAAATCTACAGACTGCGCGGACTCCTCTCATAAGTTCTTTTTTTTTTTTCACCCGTCTGTTTTCTTCCATTTGATGCAGCCTAAATTGGGACGGGGAGAAACGAATTGCTAAATTTTTAATTAACTTCATAACATCTGCACTTGTGCTTTGAGAGAGCTGCGAGATTTCCTTTTAACCTATTCCAGCACATTTGCACACCAAGGTAAATCTTGATGCTGGCACTCTTACAGAAAGGAAGAGAGAAAGAGAGAGAAAGAGAGAAAATCAAAAATGGAAATGAACCCTCACTTGTGTGTGCAGATCAAAGAGGCAGAATTTTTCAACTTTTTGCCACAGCTTGATCTTCAGAAAAGAAGCGTGGGGAAAGTAGGGGAAATCTTAGAAGGATGAAGGAGTTTTAGTTGGAATGTTTCTTCAGTTGTTTTAGGAGTGTTAAATTCCTCATCCAGCGTGTTTTACTCGACTTTAATGTCTCAGAACAGGTATTTTTTCTTCACTCTGCAGGTAAATGTTACAAAGACTTCTCCGAAGTATGCTTAAAAAACCAAATCCCCATCTCTGTCTCGAATTTATATCGCTTTTGTGTCCTTAACTTGCACTGGTATTTTTCTGATGCAGTGCCTTACAAGCATTCAGACTTCAGACCTTTTCACCTTTTTGTCACATTACAGTGTATTTTGTTGATGCAGCACATGAAATCAAATCAGCACCTCTACATGCAGTAAACTTATTTAAGTTCTAATTCCTGTTGAGCTTCAACGTAGGCACACATTGGTCCACTTAATGTATTAATTATGCGATCGCGTTGAGCATCAAGATAGACTGGCAAAGAGAATACCAAGATGCATATATACTGTGACTGAAATCAATGTTATTCCTCTAAACATTGGTACTGTGTTCTTTAATATCAATATGAAGCTGGTTTTTATTTTGAATAATTAGAAATTCAGCTCAAAATGACTCAAAATGACTTTTGTGAGCTTTACATCATGTTATAATGTTATTCCCTCATCAAATACATACCTGGAGTTTTGCTTTGATTCGTCCATACATGTTTGAGAAATCCTTTAATCTCCCACGGCAACCATTCATCTGTCCAAAACGCCGACGTGTACCTAGGGTTCGTCTTCGAGGCGCAGCTCGAGCTGCAGTTTCCAAGTTTTTGAGCTTCCACCTCACAGATCAACCCCTCCCCACGACTCCCCCACTCAGCTCCTTCAAACTAGCCAGCAGAAATTAGCAAACACCTGGTGGAACTGCTGATGAAAAACATTGTTAAAGAGTTAATAGAAGTTACTAGAGGTCTGGGCACCTAAACAGCTGCTGAGTTCGCTATGCCTTGGGCCAGCTTTGTCGTCATCTCATGCTCCTGTGGAAGATTACCTGTCAGTCACTGATGCTATGCGCAACATTAAATAGGTTCACAATAGTTGTGAAGATGAAGCAGCAAAAGTAAAGTACAAAACATAAAGATGGTGGGCCATCCTCTTGTTCTGGATCTGGTCTCTCTGCCACATGAGAAGTCATCTAACAGCAGCTTGAGTGAGTTTAGCCTTGTTTTATTTTTCTCACTTCAAAATGTCTTTTTGTTCTCATGGTAATTGACTTTTACTATTGACTCAGCACTTTCAACATTAACAATTGGGATTTCTTGTGCAGCTTGTGACAGATAATTGTTCACTTTTGTTCTGAAACATAACTGAGGTATTTTTACTGACACACAGTTTCACTCTGTTTACCAGCTGGATGACCTCTGAAGGTCATTTGTTGAATTACATTTTATTTTGAGGGGTGACAGGGACTGAATATTATTGTGTGCTACATTTTCAGACTTTTAAAACATTTTGAGAACCAAGTGTTGTTCTTTCATCTTCAGTATTTAAGTACATTTTGTGTTGCTTTAGTCCATATAATAAATATAATAAACATTCATGAGACTCACTTTCAGTATTAACCTGACTAATTTCATGAAGAAAAATTTCACAGATGAATATGTTTCCTTAACTACTTTTACTACAAAGAAATTGAACTTATTTCTGACTGAGCTGTAAATAATGGCAGAATTTTATTTCATGTAACAATGAGGAACAGCAGAGCAGACTTAGATAAGAAAGAGCTGTTGAGGAATCGGCAACAGCTACTGAGACAGACGAGGGGGCACACGCATTTATTCAAAGGCTGCTCAGACCCAAAACATCCCTGCTTGATTCCCTCCCTTCTATCCTTACAGGCCTTCCTGTTTGGCTAGTGTAGCAGTTATTTAATGCAGTTAAAGGACTAGATGGCATATAATACCAGAAGGTTAGGTTCATCTACTGGAGCTGTTGTCAGTAATCAATAAAAACAATACAAAAGAATAACTGCTTTCATTATTATGTATTTTAGAGAAGGAAAAATAAGTGAACACCACAAGACACAAACATACATGAAAAACAAAAAAATAAAGACAATAAATATATACATACACAATACTGCAGTAAATCTTGTATATAAATGTGCACAAAGAGTCCTATCTTTCCCCAGTAGTCAGCACATTGTCTGACTGACACACAGTTAAAAGTCCATAATTTAATTGTCCAATTGTTTGAGATGAAAATGTCCAAGCGCAATTTGTTTCCACCAGAGAAGGGTTGAATAATGAATTGTGTGTCTTTATAATGAGATGGAGGGGGAAATGTTGTGGACCATCAGACTCCTACCAGACCAGTATAGAGTGAGTTTTAAGGTTCTCCTGGCTCCAGCCAGTTGTCAGAAGCTCGCCATCCTTTGACCCTACCAAGGGATCACCTGGCCAATTCCATATATAGTTCAGTACATGACAACTTCACGACTCCAAGCTCACTGGATGTTCAGATCTGTAGCTCCTTTGTCTCCAGCTCTCCCCCTCACACCTGACAGGGAAAGCTGGAGCAGGCCTGATTAACCACTCAAAATGCAGTGATTGGCTGAATGCACTGTGTGACTGACTGTCACTCTAACCAATGGAGCAGGAAAGGCGGGAATAAGGGCAGTTTTTACCCTGGGTTACAGCCTCCCCCCCTTAAATCATGTACGTCCCGTGACATGTAAACATTAGACAATGTGAACAGTGCTGGAAGTGGTGGGTGTCGCAATTAAAGCATCAGACAAATTGTGCAATAATGCCTGAACGACTGAAATAAGCGGATTGCCTAAAGTGGTATATTGAAGCCGTTCAGGTGCCACTCTATGTCGTATTGAACGTTTTGGAGGATTGTCATTAATTTGATTTATACCATCAAAGTTTGGGGATCTGTTCAAAGTAATTCCAAAATCAGGAGCGGGAACGGTTTCACCAATTGGGCTTCCAGGATCAGGTAAGTCTTCAGTATAAGGTGGAACTTGTTCTGCAATCACATCAGGTTGCTCTCCAACACAGGATTCTGGTTCAATTGATTCCACTTCAACAGCTGACTTCACACTCTCAGAATCTGAAAGTATTTCAACAGATTGTTTCTTCACTGGAGAAACTGTTGGAACAACAGAGTTTTCTACATCATCAGGAGGTGATGACTTTCTGAGTGTTTTCTCCACTTTGAACTTTACTGGAGGTGGAGCTAGATGGAACGGAATCTCTTCTTGTTCACAGTCCTCACCTTCTGCAGAGTCATCAGGAGATTCTTGCCATTTCTTGGTTTGTTGATGTCTGGGGTTTTGTGACTGGAACTGTCTCAGTTGATCTTTCAGTATCTGTCACAGGAAGAAAACCACATGGAAGGAGAAGGTCTCTGTGTAGGTGGGCCATCTTTGTACTCTGGTTTTACTGTATAAACTGGAAGATCGCCAGCACACTTCACCACTACAAAGACATCTTGTTCCCATTTATCACAGAGTTTGTGTTTACCTCTGAGTCTGACATTCCGCACAAGTACTCGATCTCCGACTTCCAACTTGGATGGTAGAACCCGCTGATCAAACCGAGTTTTGTTTCTTTCAGCACTGCTGGCAGAGTTCTTTGATGCCATTTGATAACTTTCTTTCAACCGTGACTTCAGGTTCTGTACATACTGAGAGTGTGATGGACATTTCTTTTCACAAACAGGAAGACCAAAAGCAAGATCAATTGGGAGTCGAGGACAGGCCCAAACATAAGCTCATAAGGAGTATATCCTGTCACTTCATTTCTGGTACAGTTGTACGCATGAACAAGAGGTTTAACATATTCTTTCCATTTTGACTTCTGTTTTGGGTCAAGAGTTCCTAACATTGCTAACAGCGTACGATTAAACCTTTCTACAGGGTTTCCTCTAGGGTGGTATGGTGTTGTATGACTCTTTTGGATTCCTGTCATAGCACACAACTCTTTTATCAATTTGGACTCAAAATCCGAGCCTTGATCTGTATGTAGTCTTTCTGGTATTCCAAAATAAATGATGAAATTGTCCAAAAGACATTTGGCGACCGTCTTTGCCTTTTGATTTGGCGTTGGAATGGCAATGGCAAACTTGGTGAAATGATCGGTCAGCACAAGAATGTCTTTGGTATTGCTAGCATCAGGTTCAAGACTCAGGAAATCCATACAAACGAGTTCCAATGGACGTGAGGTTTGAATGTTGACCAGTGGAGCAGCTCTCTCTGGCAGACTCTTCCGACGAACACAACGTCCACATGTTTTTATTTTCTGCTCCACATCCATAGCCATTTTAGGCCAATAGAATCGAGCTCTAACAAGGTATAGAGTTCTCTCTATTCCCAGGTGGCCCATGTCATTATGAAGACTATGAAGAACAGATTCACGAAGGTCTGCTGGAAGGACCAGTTGGTATACATGTTGATCGTTCTCTTGTCGCTTTCTGTAAAGAATGCCATCAATCATCTCCAATTTAGTTAATTCTCTAAGGAGAAGAGGAAGTTCTGGAAGTTCACCCCTGACTGTTGGAGGAATCTTTTCACCAGTCTCCAACTGATGGATAACTTCCCTGATACTAGGATCAGTTCCTTGATGGTCTTTTAGATCAGCATGAGACATTGCAGGAACAACAGGAAGTCCATGTGAATCTTCAGAGTAGTCCACAGGAATTATATCTGCCCTGACTGAGAGTGATTCAACCAAAAGGCTTTCAACTCGAGTTCGAACCAGACGACTTTGGCAAATTGCATTAATCACTTCAGGTGATATCTCATTATTGCTACTATCTGAAAGATGTTGTTGAGCAAACTGAGAGATAAGTTCCTGATCTTTGTGGGCAACTTCATCTGTGACAGATTTTCCACAAGGCCGACGAGAGTGCATCAGCATCCAGATTGTGTTTCCCTGCTCGATACTGCAGCTTAAAGGAAAAAGTAGAAAGTGCGGCCAGCCAACGATGACTGGTAGCATCCAGTTTAGCTGATGTCAAGATATAAGTAAGTGGGTTACTGTCAGTGACAACTGTAAAATCCGCTCCATACAAATAATCTTGAAACTTTTCTGTTACACTCCACTTCAGGGCTAAGAATTCAAGTTTGTGAGCTGGATAACGACTTTCGCTAGCTGACAAACCCCGGCTAGCATAGGCTATTACCCTGAGCTTCCCTTCATGTTCCTGGTAGAGGGCAGCACCCAGTCCAGTGGTGCTGGCATCTGTATGGAGGATGTAAGGTAATACAGGATCAGCAAACCCCAGGACTGGTGCAGTAGTAAGTTTGTCAATCAGGGTATTAAAAGCCAACTGACACTCAGGACTCCATCTAGAACCAAAAGGTTGCTTTGGATCAAACGGTGGACACTTATTAGATTGTACCCTTGAGGTTTTATTAGTTGGCGGGTACCCACGGGTCAGATTGTTAAGAGGCTTGGCAATAGTGGCATATCCCTTTATGAAACGTCTATAATAGCCAGTAAATCCCAGAAAAGATCTCAAGGTCTTCAAATTGGTAGGAATTGGCCAGGATTTCACTATGGAAATCTTTTCTGGGTCTGTCTCAACACCTTTCTCTGAAACAATGTGGCCCAAATATCTAACAGATGTTTGGAAGAATTTACATTTTTCCAGAGAAAGTTTTAATCCAAACTCTTTCAACCGATTTAGAACTCTCAATAGACGGTTTTCATGTTCTTCAAGACTGTTGGAAAATATAATCAAGTCATCCAAAAACACCAAAACCTCTTTCAAGTGCAGATCACCCATACATTTCTCCATCAATCTTTGAAATGTTGATGGTGCATTAGTAACCCCTTGAGGCATCCGATTAAACTCCCAAAACCCAAGTGGAGTAACAAAAGCGGTCTTAGCTTTATCTGTTTCATTCATTTCAATCTGATAATAACCAGATTTCAGATCAAGCACAGAAAACCATTTTGATCCTCTAAGTGCTGTAAATGATTCTTCCAAATTGGGCAAAGCATATGCATCTTTGACAGTTTGTAAATTAAGTTTACGTTAGTCAATACACAGTCGA
Organism: Gambusia affinis; assembly: GCF_019740435.1. Taxonomy (NCBI): domain Eukaryota; kingdom Metazoa; phylum Chordata; class Actinopteri; order Cyprinodontiformes; family Poeciliidae; genus Gambusia; species Gambusia affinis. The sequence continues at coordinate 6,286,603 of NC_057868.1, forward strand.
ATATCTCCATTTTTTCTTAACAACAACAATTGGAGATGAGAAAGGCGATTCAGACTCCCTGATAACACCAGCCCAGAAGTTCACGTAAATGTTTGCGAACAGCCTCTATGTCTTTTGGGTGAATAGGTCTTGCACGATGCTTGAAAGGAGTATTGTCATGAAGATTAATGTGATGTTTCACTTGCTTGGTGCAACCAAAATCTAAATCATGATGGGAAAAAACTTCAGGTATAGCATTTAACTCTGTTATGATTCTTTCCTTCCATTGTGATGGTATTGGTGACTCACCAAAATTGATGTTCAAAGGTGTTGATGTTTCCTCAGCTATATGGTTGGTCACATGGTGCTCTGAGATGATACCTGCATAGGCTTCTAGTTCAGCAATGATACTTAAAGCTGATATAGAAGTGTCTTGTTTCGTTTCATTAGAGACAACTACTGGAACCCTATTGTGTGAGCAAGCTTGAAGTGCAACCAGACAGCTACTGACAACCAGACCACCCGGCAGGCCTAAATCCGGGTGTCTAACGACACACCGACTTGCCACACTAGAAAGTTTGGCACAACCCTCAACCACCACTGTGCAACCAGCTGGAATAAGAACAGGGGTTTTGCTGTGGAGTGTCACAACACCCAAATGGTTGCCACAGTTCTGCTGATGCATTAACTGATGCAGAACTGTTTTAAACTCATATGAGGTAGGTTTAAATGTTGGACAGTCACTGGAGCAAAATTTTTCATAAAGAATTTCAAGTGTATTCATGCCTATTAGCACTAAAGCTGGAAATCCAGGTCTCACATCAGGAACAACTAAAGCAAGGGTTTCAACTGTTAATTCACTCCCAATAAAGTCTTTTGGAAATGTTATTGGTACTTCAACATAACCCAAATATGGAACATGTTGACCTGCAGCCCCTTCAACATGAAGTAGGTCATTTAGCGAGTGAACTGGTTGACCTGAGAGATGTTTATTGAAGAAAGAAACTGGTATTGTAGTGACTTGAGAGCCGGTATCCAGAAGACATTGAGAGCTGTAGCCAGCAATGTTGACTTCTGCTGTACATCTGGAACCGATTAATCCCTTTGGCAAATCAATTTTGGGTTTTGTCTGCAATTTGGCACACTTAACAGACTCTCTCTTGCGGGACAAGGTTGGTCCAGCTCAGCTCCTGTTCGCCTCAACAGGAACTGAAACTAGTTTAAATGTGCTGAAGTAGAGGGATTTTGTCTCTGTCTCTTCTGTTTATCATAAAATATTTTCCGCTTTGCAGTAACCAATGCTGGATTAGGCTCATTATCACATTGAGGCTTAACATGGCCATCCTCTCCACAACGGAAGCAAAACCCAGGTTTAGAGCTAGAATTGCTAATATGTACATCTTTAACAGTCTTTTTCACATTAGGCTTTGCAGTAGCTTTTGCAGCAAAAGGTAGCTTGGTGCCCATCTGACCTGCTGTTAAAGCAGTGAGCTGCTGCTGTATTGCTGACATCTGTTGTGAAAGCTGTTTAGTCATGTTGTTCAGAGCAACACACAGATTAGTTTCCTGGTTAGTATGTGCAAACTGGACCTGAGATGAAACCTTTTGTTTAGTGGTACCCAAATGGTGCTTCATCCGCAGGGTTTTTGCTGCTTCCCTGTCCTCTTCAGTTCTAAGTAACAACAAAAAGTCAGCAAATGAAGGTGGATTAATTTTTCTCTGTTTAAGTTGAAGTTCTGATATTAGGTTGTTGTCCCAACATCCTCTGCAAAATTGGGTCAACAGTCGCATCCATATCCTTCTCCAAAACACCTCCTCTCTTCACTGCATGCTGTAGCCCAACCTGCAACCGCTGCAAATAGGCAGATGGCTTTTCTCCACTATCCTGATAAGTGTCCATGAATTTAACATACAACTCCTCTCCATCTTGAACAGTTCCATAGGCTGAATCAAGTTGTTGCATGTATACTTTTGGTAATGTATCTGGACTCAAATGTTTCACTATATCACAGGCAGGTGGAAGTAGACTATCACGAATTAGTCTGGTACATTGCAACTGTGACATAGAGGGATCTTGAAGAACTAAATCAACACTTGTCCGCCATGTGTCGTAATCTGTCTCATGACTTGGCCTGGGGACTTTTCCAGAGAATGATCTCAATCTATGTGATGAGTGCATATGCAGAGAGCTGTCCCCACTCCTGACAACATGCTCCACAACATAGCGTTGCACCTCAGGAGGACTGAGATCACCAGCAGAAATAGATGTGGACTGCTTCTCCTGACCTTGCACTTCAGTTCTGCTGGAGATAGAAGAACTGGATGGAAGAGGAGCGGAGTGTGGAAGGGATGACAGAGGAAAAGGGAGTTGAGTAGTAGCATGAACTGATGGCTGCTGTGCTTCAGCTTTCTCTACAAGTTGTTCCTCTTTTGCCTTCACTGGCACCACAGGACAGAACTCTGCAACAGACTGCTGTATCTGGGACATCACTTCTGTGAGGACTTCAGCATATTTTTTCCCAGACAGCTTGGCAATTTCTTGTAAATCTGCCAAATACTTATTTGTCTTTAAGCCACCAACTTTTGAGGCATAAATCTCAGACAACCTTTCAATATGAAATTTATCACCCACATCTGATGTAAATGTATATGGTAATATTGGAAATAAACGTGCTAAAGATAATCCAGAATCATATTCAACAACCAACATTTGATCAAATTCTGAATCACGCAAATCTATAGTAGTTTTCTGCTTAATATCACCATACTGTTCAAGAAAATCAATAAGTTCATCTGTGGGGTTTTCTGAAACTCCATCAATCAATACTGTATTAGAGATTTTTAAACCAAGAGTTTCAAAACTTCCATGATGGAAATTGAATTGGTGAGTATGAACTAAGACTTATTTGTGCAACTTTATTCAACCTGGTTTCTATTAATTACTGATCAAAACAGCTCCTGGCTAGCTCGCCAATAATGTAGCAGTTATTTAATGCAGTTAAAGGACTAGATGGCATATAATACCAGAAGGTTAGGTTCATCTACTGGAGCTGTTGTCATTAATAAATAAAAACAATACAAAAGAATAACTGCTTTCATTATTATGTATTTTAGAGAAGGAAAAATAAGTGAACACCACAAGACACAAACATACATGAAAAACAAAAAAATAAAGACAATAAATATATACATACACAATACTGCAGTAAATCTTGTATATAAATGTGCACAAAGAGTCCTATCTTTCCCCAGTAGTCAGCACATTGTCTGACTGACACACAGTTAAAAGTCCATAATTTAATTGTCCAATTGTTTGAGATGAAAATGTCCAAGCGCAATTTGTTTCCACCAGAGAAGGGTTGAATAATGAATTGTGTGTCTTTATAATGAGATGGAGGGGGAAATGTTGTGGACCATCAGACTCCTACCAGACCAGTATAGAGTGAGTTTTAAGGTTCTCCTGGCTCCAGCCAGTTGTCAGAAGCTCGCCATCCTTTGACCCTACCAAGGGATCACCTGGCCAATTCCATATATAGTTCAGTGCATGACAACTTCACGGCTCCAAGCTCACTGGATGTTCAGATCTGTAGCTCCTTTGTCTCCAGCTCTCCCCCTCACACCTGACAGGGAAAGCTGGAGCAGGACTGATTAACCACTCAAAATGCAGTGATTGGCTGAATGCACTGTGTGACTGACTGTCACTCTAACCAATGGAGCAGGAAAGGCGGGATTAGGGGCAGTCTTTTACCCTGGGTTACACTAGAAGGATATGAAATTAGAGCAGGCAGCCTGCCCAGTCAAGGCCTCACCCCCACCTGGTTGCAAAGCACCTGCACAGGTAATCCTGACTGATGTGGGTGATATCACAGCACACCAAAGCTCCTTTTGCAGCTCTCCCTTTGATACAAAGGTCACAATGGTTTCTGTATAGAAAAACCTTTTAGGTATGTCTGTGTGGGGCATGAAGTCTCAAACAAGAAGGGAAGATGGTTACTAAAAAAAAAAAAAAAAAAAAAAAAGGCTTTTGCTTGTCAGTCTCTCACCACTAGAGGACACTGCTCCCATATTGCATTCAGAAAAAGTGACCACAGAAAGTTCTATTTTTAGTCCTTTAAGTTAATGCTTCAAGACAAAACAGTGAAAATTTGAACACCAAAAGCGTTCTTCTAAATGAATTATTATTTTTAAAGCAAAGGCCACAGATAATTATTTTTAGCACTTTTCTCTAAAGGTCTTTATTAATTTTTATTGAGTTGATGATATCTTAGAGAGAGTAATCAAATTAGCTGTTTTGTTTTGTCCTTTTATGTTAGTGTTCTATAAAAATACTCTTTGCTCACTTCACTCCACCATGGCGCCTGAAGTGCTACAAATTGTTTTTTGTTTTAGAAATTTATTGTGTTGAAATAACAATATATGAAAGACAAACTTGAGTAATATTACTTAAGGATAAAAAAAACATTTTGTGATTTCTTTTGCAAAAACTGATGGCTCTTTCAGTCGCGATTTACTTACTATATGGACATTAACATTTGTTACAGCAAATATATTAAGAAGGAAACAGAAGAAAGAGAGAAAATAAGGAAAAGAAAGAAGTCAAGAAAGAAGGAAAGAAAGAAAGAGAAAGAATATAATGGTCACTATAATGTGGTAGATGGGGGCAGGCCCACTGCTTTGTCTGTCTGTGGATTGGAGCCATCAGATAACAGTCAGGACAATGGCGCTCCATTCTGAAGGAGTCACTTAAATGAGCAGGAAGCACCAGTGAACGCTAGCGGAGGCTTCTGGTAGACTCCCAGGGGTCCGCTCAACCCTGATGGAGCACGCCAACGTTGAATGGCTGCAGAGCCTCAGAGGAAATGAGAGGCTGGTAGCCACCCAGCTGGAGCCACGAGTCCCCTTTGATGCCGAATAAGTAGAGTTGGGAGAAAGGTAAAGGTGATGAGGACATGACAAGCAGTGAAAACAAAGCAAAAAAGTATAATAAGAAGAGAATAAGAGAAAAAGAAAAACAAAGTCCTAACATTTATGTGTAAAGAAGTAAAGTTATGATTTTACAAGAGAAAGTTATCTACTCTGAAGCTACAGATTGCACTGAGTGCCATGGAGGATTCTTTATCACAGCATGTTATTATTTGTTGCAACTTTTTTATAGTAAGCTTTCAGGGTTTTTTTTTTTTTTCACCATCCTGCTTACTGCACATCTGGCTTATAGATGAGTGCAAAAAAGGACCAGATCTCTGTGCTGCGTTCATATTACCACTACAGGAAAAGAAAAGAACTTAAATTCTTGTCAACTTGTAATACAGCATTAAACAACAGAAATGCTTCGGTGACACTTGTTTTAAAGACATTTTTATGGATACTAATAACTGTGTGACAGTACACAACCAACAGGTATTAGATTAGTTTATGGTGAGCTTCTCCATATATTTGTGTGCTTGTAGCTACATGGTACATCCAGGTCCAAAAACGTTTTGTGTATTGTAGGTGGACCAAGAGTCAGAAAGGATCCTGGAAGTAGCAAGGTGGGAGAAAAAAAAAAAGATTTAGTAGTGAAAATAATAAACTGTTTAGTCCCTGGTTACCAGTTAATATTTCTGCTATTTTTGAAATGCAACTTTATTACGATGTATTTCTTTTTTTTTTTTTTTATCATTGATTACAGATGATATAGAGTAGGGTTTCTCTTTTCTAAATATATAAGTTATTTTTGTACCATTTTGTCTTCAGAATCACTTCCCTGGATTCAATTTCTAAGGAAACTCAATGATCATAAAGAATGAGAAAAAGATTTTTGTTGCACTTCCATTCAAGGCCCAGACACAAATTTAACCTTTTCTTTTTCAACTTAACTTGAACAATTTGAACAAAACCAAAACAAATAAATACGACTACAAAAACATGTTTCTTCTTTACAGTATTTTAGTCAAACCTCTAAAAACGGTTGAGTCAGCATCTCCGGGCAACGAACGCAGCTTGAGGTAAGCTTAACTGCACTTGTGATTCTCAAGGACCCACTCCATTAAAGCCCCATGCACAAGATACACTGAACTAATGCAATGCAAAATCCCATCCACTGTATGCTTATCACTCTGGCAAACTTTTCAATGATTAGGCTGATTTCTGTAAAATATAACCCCAAATCTTTGTTGCAAAAATAATCCAATTTATTCGTGCTTAGAGAACAGTTTATTTCTATATAATTTTATTCTTAATGCATATGGGAGCAATCATTAGTCTCTGGTGACCAACAGGAGAAATGACAACATGAGGAAATGTTGTGCACTGCTCCTGAAAGTGAATCCAGTGTTGACAGAAAGTGTTGAGGTGAAGCAGACAATGGTTACAATGTGGTTCAAGGCTGTGTCGCCACTGTGTACTTCAAGCTGCACAATGCTCTGGCCTGGTCTGGGAAGTGACATATCCCAAAACTCTGGACTCTCCAGGAATCTGAAGTACTCAGAGGATCAAAACAGTTTGTTGACATACTCTGGCTACTTTGGTCTGCTGCAACGAAGCGCTAAAACGGCTCCTGGCTGACAGAAAAATAAATAAATAAATAAATAAATAAATAAATAAATAAATAAATAAATAAATAAATAAATAAATAAATAAATAAATAAATAAATAAATAAATATGTATATTGCAAGGCCAGTTTTAACTGAAATACAGAAATTGCTCCTATGAGTGTGCATGTTTTTTTTTTTTTTTCATCCCTGTGTAGCAGCATCCTGAAAAGAGAACTGTAGGACGGGGGACTATCAGTGGAAAAGGAAGGTCATTTGGGAATCCCGTCTTTTGTTCTGCTCAGATTTCAGGTCACATAAATATGGCATAACCATTTTTTTTTTAGGTCTATTTTGCTATGGCTATTCTCTAACATCAATTATATTTAGTACTGTTTAATGCAGACCACAAAGAAGAGCCTTCTTTTAAATAGCCTCTGAACAATTCCGGAGTCACCAATTTAGAAATCACACGGGGTGAGGAGTTGAATACAGGGTGATCCACATAAAATGGCTGTAGCTCTTTGTGTAGTGAATGCACGTATTTGATTTCAGAATTTTATGGCTTTGCATTTTGACTGATAGAAGATCAAAACATGGAGGAAATCTCTCCAGCCTGAGAGCACAGTTTACGGGCCACAAGAAGCAAAACAAAAGGGCAGACTGGAGCGAGCACAAACCAGCTGAAACCAGAGTTATCCAGGCGGTTAGGCGTGGCCTTGAGTACCACCAATTTACAGTATGTGGCAAATGTACGAGAACATCAAATTTAATCGTGAAGGATGCCTGTTAGAATGCATTCTCAGGTCCTTTTGGGACCCTGTTGATGTGAGCAGCCACTCGCGTCCACGCCCAGGAGATGCATGACCCAGATGTTTGATGAATTGACCCGACTGTGTAGGTGTGGTGGAGGTCAGAAGACGTTCATCGGGAATGAACAGGAAACAAGCAACTTATTTTGAAATCCACTGTACTCACGCAAAGCTTCGATTAAAAAAAAATAATGAAAGTTTTTACAGATTTAGAAGCACAAAATGGAAATCCCAACACAATGTTCAGCCAATGCACGACTCACTGAATAAGTGGTAAGGGGGCAAAAACATGCATTATCATACAATGCTTTACTTTATGTGTTGCTGAAATGCTAAACCCTGACAAGCTGCTTGATAAGATAAATTTATGACTACATATCGAAGGCACTTTGCCCCTGCAGAAAAAAACAAAACATTCATAACTCCACGAGTTATGTTTCGGTGAAAAGGCAAACAATACTCTGACAATACAAGGAGAGACACTAATGGATAGAGACGAGCATCAAGCGGAAAGGGCAGGGAGACACGAGGAGAGGTTTGGCATCCAGCAGTTGGCCTCGTGGACAAGGTCACTCCCAAAGCAACTTTCTATGGGGGGTCGGGACAAGCATCCCATAAAGCAGATAAAGAACAATAACAGGAACTATAGGCCACAAAGTAACTGGAGACTCTCTGTGGAAGAGAATAATTGAAAGACACACGCTCAGCATGAAGGAGACAGGATGGATAAGATATTTATATAATGTGATTAAAGCTAATGCAATGAAGAAAGTGGGATCATTGGGTCTGCTGCCAAACATGATAACAATTACTATCAAAGTGTGTGGTTTTAATAGCCTTGCAACATTTCAAGACGGTATTTTTTTTATAAACAATATTGCAATGTTTTCTCCAGTGAGGCACTGTAGGAACATCAACAACACTAAAAATGGAAACATAAAACGTCTCTGCATAAGTTGTGCAAGCAGATCGGTACGACAACTGGCCAAACTTTAAAAATATTTCACCTCAAGTGTTTGAATAGTTAGGAGAAAATCAGTCAAAAGATTAGGTGGATTTTTTATTTTTTATTTTTTAAAGCGCTTAAGAACTCTTTTTTAGTTAATTTTCCTTCTGTTTGATGATGCTGGCAAGTTTTCTGAAAATGCCCTTAATCATGAAATTAAATGCTTGTCTAAGTTTGCATCACTTATTTTGTTCTATAAGGACTATTTCATACAAATAGCCCTTTTTATGTAAATGGATTTCCAAAGTGATCAGCTGTTTGTGTTCAGCATCATGTCCGGGCCTCTGGAGCAGATCAGCCTGCAGAAATTATCTTTAATCTCTTGTTGAAGCAATTTGGATAAACAAAAAAATGAAAAAATAACTGTAACTTTCCTCTCAAGATTCACCTCAAAGCCACCGAATGATTTGCATGATTTGCTGCAATACTTCAAATATGGAAATGTGTGGAGAGGTCCATGTACCTTATCCACACAGGCTGGTCAAGGATGAAAAATACACAACATTGTAACATTTTGTGTGCTTTTTGTGCTCATGCATTTGCACAATTAAAACACGTGATGGGTTGCCATTTATGAAAGGGTGAAAGGACTTAATCTAGTTTTGGGTTGACTCTCCATGTCCTTTTCCATCCGGCGCATTGTTCCTTTAACAACTGATTAATATCTTGTTTAAACAGTCTGCAGACACATCTCTCTGTTGGTGTGTTTATAAACGCTCTGGAGCTAATCAACACAATGGCCCACATTCTTGGAATTTAAAGGAAGTCCCTTATATCACAGCATCTGCTCTCCACCAGAGACATAAAGATTCTAGCAATATGACTCAGGAACAAAAACAAGGCTGCACATGAATGTCTGCTTATTGCATTCATTTTGAAAGGTGGGGGTGCTTCGGCCTTCTCCAGTCGAACTCCAGAGTTTTAGCTGCTCTTTGCACCAACACATCTGTGAACCTTTCACCTACTCACCCCCCGTTTGACTCCGCTGCTGAATTTGTGGAATAACAACAGCGCACACAGAAAGGAATAAGTGCAAATTAGCTCATGTTTTCTGTTTTTAGATTTCTAAGTGAATAAAAATAGACAAGTAATCAGAATTTAATATTTTGGGTGGGTCCCCAAGACTGTTGATGTGTGCACCGTTAGAGGGTGTGTGAAGACTTGTTTCTACTCTGCAACAGGAACAACAGAAAGACAGAGCATAAATACCCACAATTCATTTCCACACTTGCACTTTCTTGATCATTTTAGAGTCTTCAACTTCTCTTGCATTCACATCTTCGTACTGCAGGACACGGGGACTCTTGCTGTGGTTAAAAACCTGGAAGACAACATTATAAATAAAATGTGGTTCAATTGAGAGGAAAAAAGAAAACCCTTTGACATGGTGAAGACCACACTGATATATATATATAAATTTTTTTTTTTTTTTTTTTTGCAAAAAGGTGATTTTATGTCAGAAAGTAGGCTATCCAGATTGAAACCTCTTTAATAACCAATGCTTAAAACATATTTATATTCCACAAATTTCATGAACATTCCCTTAGTATTGTCTCTAAGGTTCCCCAGATGATCTTCTAGTGTTGTCTGCTGTTAGCAGGTAAGCTAAGAATGTTCACCAGTAAATAAAAATAGGGTGGACAAAAGAATATTTCAATTAAATTGCATAATGCTGCTGATTAAAAACACTTGAAAGGAATTCTATTACAAAAACTTTAAAAATTAAAATCTTGTACTTTTCTTCAACATCTTCTCTGTTTGGATTGCTTTATGTTTTCTAATACAAATACCAGTTATATGCTAAAACGATAGTCTAAAATGGTACTTGCACAGAACGTGATTATCAGGATTTGCCAGCTAATGAGTGAGATTTATTGTATTTTTGCACCAGTAAAACTCCTCAACAAACGCAGTGTGCCTTTTCCTTTTCTCGATGCTAACTGAACATGTATTACTGTGCTTTTTTTGGATTTCTTGTCTCTGAATTTTCTTTCCTTTGAGCCGGGGTCCTTTCAGGTTAAAATCTTTGGGTGGTGTCCAGTGCAACGGCTAAAAAAAAAAAAAATAGCCACTGCCTGCCCTTCCTCACGTAGCCTCCTGGGATGACAGACGGTACTCGTGAGACGGCGTTGATTTGGTTGCGGCGTGGATAAACAGGGTCTGCATCAGACATAAATTCTCACTTCCTTTTGCTTTATATTCACCAGCCAAAATGAAACTTTCTTTTGTTTGTGATTTCCTTGTGCTTAATCCTTCCTAATAGTTTCCAAAGGAGCATGTGCAGTCTGTCCATAAACTGTTTGTTTTCACAGTTCCAACATTCATTTTACAAGTACACTGCTTTCCAAAAGCAGCTACACCACTTAAGTTTCTTTCTCAGTTTATTGTATTACAATCAAAAGCTGTTTTGCACATTACAGGAATTAACACATCCTGGGACAATGCAACTCTGAGAAACTCTGAGAAGGATGGAGAGCATTCATATTAAATTCTCCCCATATTATTATTTTGTAGAAAAAACTTCAAATGCAAAAAAGTACAGATGCAAGAGTAAAACTGTCTATAAGTTTTCCACATCTAAATACATTCTTGCTCATTCGCCTTTAAAAAATTTGCTCAGGCATAGTAAAATTAGACATCAAGGATTTACAAACACCAATTTTGACCATTTGAACCAGATTCTCCCTTGAATTTTGGTGAGAACTTTGACTGGACCATCCTTACACATAGATATGTTTTGATCCAAACATGCTGACATTCAGGCACCCATACTTTTCAAAAACCACTCCTTCAAGCAGCCTCAATGGTTAGAAGTCCTAAAAGTCCTTCCCATAACAGCTGGATTCACACTGGAATTGATCTACAAACAGGCACAATTTAATTATCAAGCACACAAACAGGGCTCCAAAGCAAAGATTAAAATTAAAGAGGGTTAGAATGTCCTAGTCAAAGTCTCAACCTAAATCCAACTGGTAATGAGTGACAAAATTGAAAATCTGAAGCTAAGCTGCTCCAATGCAGCTACAATGCATGCAACACTCGTCAGAAGTTAATGACAGTGTGTCTTACTTTGTATTGGTCTGTCATATAAAATAACATAAAACATTGAAGGTTATAGGTAAGACAGACTTTTTAAAGTTCTCCGGAAGGCCGCCATAACAACCCAAACATATATTTATATATATATATATATATATATATATATATATATATATACACACACACACTCTCATGTTTTCACTCATCTCCAACAAAGAACGTCTCACTCACCAAATTCAGTCTCTTTTCATAGTCTAGTTGTGTTTTGATCCATGAACCAGGTTTCCATGTGTGATTGAGTTTCACAGAGGTCTCACAGGTACCTATGACTTTCCTTTTGCCTCATGGCTACACAGTTTAAACATCCCCCCTCCCCATTACAGACATCCATCCCTCTCGGAAATGAACATAAGACAAGGTTTGAGGTTACACCTCACCTCCACATACAATACAACTTTGATCTTTTTGGGCGTCTCAAAGTCCTACACAATGTCTCAACTGTGCCTCCTCTGGGCTTGTACCCGCCACTTAGCTGTGCATTGGAAAGTGTGCGTGTGGGAGTGTGTTTGACTTTTTATCCTGGATGATGAAAGGGGGCGGGGGGGAAATCCCTTTAGCAGTAGGACCCAGAAAATCTCTGCTGGCAAAATTGAACGGGTACACCTTTATGTTGTCCGAGGCACGGCCCAAGATGAGGAAAAAAGTTGGTCAGTACTGTAACAAAAAAAAAAAGAAAAAAAAATGTTGAGCTTTCTGCCTTGTCATTGGCTGAGAAGAGTTTGACAGGAAAATGCAATGGCTCCTAGAGTGAGGAGAGTCTGCCCTTATATTTATTGCAACTTAAAATACACACTTTGACCAATTCAGCTGCAGCCTCTGAAGGGATAACCATCCTCAGCTCGACATGAGCCCTTCCGTAGCCGTATACAGGAACGTTTACACGGAGGACCGCTTCAAGCAGGCCTACGGCTCCGATGACAACGCGTCTGGGAATCTGCGGCTGCGGGAGAAACTGGCCGGGAAGTGCAGGTGTTCAAGGCGAGCTTGCCTTCACCTGCTCAGTGAGAGAGTCCCGCTTTTCAGCTGGCTGCCGAGGTACAGACTGAGGAAATGGATCGTCGGAGACGCTATCGCTGGGCTGACTGTTGGTATTCTTCATATTCCTCAAGGTATGTGCAATCTACTATTACTACTACTACTACTACTACTACTACTACTACTACTACTACTACTACTACTACTAATAATAATAATAATAATAATAATAATAATAATAATAATAATAATAATAATAATAAAATAATACTTGTGTATTAGTACGATATTACCAGTATAATTATTCATTAAATACATTTATTTAGAATTACTCAGACTTTTCTTCCATCTCTGTTTTTCTGACTCTGTCCTTATAAATCTCACTGCTGGTAAAAAAATAAATATATCATAAAACTAATAATTAAGTTGATAAAATAGTTAAGGGGAAGTTGTCCAATACAAGATGCTTCTCATCCAAGTCTATTAGTCTTATTTACAGCAAAACGAGTCACACTCTTAGGTTCACATACATAGCCCTATCTTAAAAATGCTTATGAAGTAGTTTTGATCTTATGAAAACGCATTTAATGTGCACATATGTTGAATTTGTGAGACTTTCAGCCATAACTCTGTGATACGCAGTGTTATCCTGGTTTGAACTTGTTCATCTGCTCTGTAATTGTCATAATTCTGACCTCATCTCAGCCATGTTTTACAGAAAGCTCTATTCAAATGTATATTGTTACTCTCCTTTATGATCACCCTTTGGACTGTTAGGATAATCCAGCAGCAAATGTGTAATGCATGTGCTTACTTTGAAATGTCACCTTAGACTACACGCTTTTTATGTTTTTTAACTCTCATGTACTTACTTTGATTTAAGAAGGAAGCGGTGACATTAAAATGGTGAAAATGAAATGTTCTTAAAATTTGAGTTATTTACTTTTTTCCAAACAGGTATGGCCTTTGCTTTGCTGACATCCGTGGCTCCAATTTTTGGCCTCTACACCTCCTTCTTCCCAGTCGTCCTGTATATGATTTTTGGCACTGGGCGCCATGTGTCCACAGGTAAAATCTCTGTCTACGTTTTATGCTTTGCTGAAGTCCCTGTTGAATTTTTCCATATTTTGTAACATTACAACCACAAACCTAAAAAATATTTTATTTGAATTTTTTTTTGTAATAGACAAACCCAAAGCAGTGGTGAACTCTGTTTTCGTTAAAGTTAACACTGCTTTAAGATTCTCCACAACTCCATCCCTGGCCTGTCTGCTGTGTTTTTTGACCGTAGTGATGCTTGTTCAGTGATGTTGTCTAACGAACCTCTGTGACCTTCACAGAACTGATGTGTTTCTGCTAATACTAGGAGACCTCTCAAACATTTTGGTTGTTCTACCTCTTAAATGTTGTGAGGACACTGGTGTCCTCATGAACCCATTGAGTAACATGTAAGCGTATTGAGGTGATGGTTAAGGGGTTAATGAATACATTTAGAGGCAATATTTTTAGAGATTATTTTCAAACATCCTTCCACTCTTCAACTATGCAATACCTTATATTTGTCAGTCAAAACATCCTAATAAATAGCATGCAAGTTTTCACTTGTGACATAGGAAAATGTGATAAAGTTCAATAGGCTTTTGCTGAGAAGACTTTGTCTTCACAGGTACGTTTGCTGTAGTGAGTCTGATGACTGGTTCTGTGGTGGAGCAGCTGGTTCCCACTCCTCTGGCCTTCAACTCCAGCTCATCTGAAGCAGCAAACTTTGAGGCCCAGCGGATTGGAGTGGCTTCTGCTGTAGCACTACTTTCAGGAATCGTCATGGTTTGTGAGACACAAACTGTGTTGTATTTTGCATCTCACTTGAACGCTTTGTCTTTGTTTGGATCCGGCTTGATGACCCGTCTCTCATATTTCTCTCATATTTTGTCCGGCTTCCTCCCAGCTCTGTATGTTTGGTCTTCAGCTCGGCTTCCTCTCCACCTATCTGTCAGAGCCGATTGTTAAGGCTTTCACCAGTGCCGCTGCCTTCCATGTCACCGTTTCACAGCTGCAAAGCATGCTGGGCCTGAGACTCCCTCGCCACACTGGGACCTTCTCTCTCTTCAAGGTGAACTGTGTTTCTTATTCTCACACTATTCTAGAAAAATAAATTAAAAATAAGTGAAGCGGTTTCAGATTTATCACTTCTTTGTGGGCTCAGACTTTAGCCTTAGTGTTGGAGAACCTTCCTCACACCAACATGGCTGAGCTGCTGATCTCTGTGGTCTGTCTGGCTGTACTGGTCCCAGTTAAGGAGATCAACACACGTTGCCGGCACCACTTGCGCACTCCCATCCCTGTGGAGATCTTCACGGTCAGTCAGTTGGCTTCTAATGGATAAGACTTGTTACTTACATTACAATGAACAAGTATTAATTTCTGACTTTATGCTCTGTTCTTCAGGTTATTATCGCTACATGTGTAGCCTATTTCTCCTCGCTAGACTCTAATTACAGCATTGAGATAGTTGGCCATATTCCTGCTGGGTAAAACTTTAAATGACAAAATAAATAAATAAATAAATCTTTCAAGCCTTTTAATTTAAAATAAAATCAAACACATTTTCTATGTTTAGATTCCCAAAGCCACAGTTGCCTGCTATCCACACTTTTCCCGCCATTGCTGGAGACACGATTGCCATAACTTTTGTTGGATACGCTGTTTCTGTCTCACTGGCGATGATTTATGCTGACAAACATGGATATTCTATACATCCTAACCAGGTAGAACCCATGAATGATATACCTGCTTCCTGAACCATTTGCTTTGAACCCAACCAATCTGTGAACGTTGCATCGAATCAACATATTTTTGTTTTTCAGGAGCTGCTTGCTCATGGGATCTCCAACACCGTGTCTTCGTTTTTCACTTGTTTCCCCAGCTCCGCCACTCTGGCCACCACCAACATACTGGAGAGTGCTGGAGGATACACACAGGTATGGGCTGCAATCATAACCATAACAACACTGCTGTTTTTTCATGTCTGGACTGAGGTCCTTTGGTCCAGGACAGAAGAGTTACACTGAAAGGATAATACTGTGTTTGATTCCTTTTATGCTAACAACTATTTTTAAATAAAAATCCTGCTTTGAACAGCTAATAAATACAGTAGCACATAATCAGAAAAAAGTGAAATGCAGTTATTGATTCATTACACACAGTGATGGATCCAAACATCTCAACAGAAAGTTAAGTGGAATGAAAAAGTCAAGCTAGAGAGATGCACAGGCAAAATATAATTGTAAAGCCATGGATATTCAGGAGTTTGGGAGATACAGATGGCCTGGAGTTCGACTGGAGTCAGTTCTTCAAGAGCAACCACACTCAGTCATGTTAAAGCTGCAGTAGTTAACTTTTATAAAAACATATTTTTGTTAAAACTGTCACTATGTCGTGGCAACAGAATATGAGACAGATAATTTGTGAAAAGATCGAGCTCTTATGGTTCCTCTAAGTGGCCCTTCAGCCATTTGCAGAAATACACTACAATTCTACAGCTCAGAAACAACCAGAGCCAGGAAGAAGGTCTTAGGAATGCCAATCGTGCTCGTGTACGTGCTGCTTACTTCCTTCTGTAACCTTCCCACTTTCCGCACATGCAGTCATTCAAACTCAAGTTTGCAGATCAGCTGCAATTGTGCTAATTGTGGAGAGACAATTGAACATTACAGGAAATACAATAATTTCTCAAGTTCTGGGAACGCTCCGCTAGAGAGAGCAAGGAGGGGATCTGTAAGGTGTGCTTGTTCAAATCTTCAGGCTTAGAACTCCCTACTGCAGCATTAACATGGCCTAAAACTATAGTATTTCTCGTGCTTTTATTATATATATAGAACTTTTTAATCCAATGGTGCCCATTTTTGACATTTATCATACTGAAAATTGGTGAAGTGGATAGAGATGCAGGAAAGATCTTGAATTTGGAAATCTAACAAGGGACAACTGTGTGGAAGATCATTAGCCTCATATATAGCGAGGCTATTAATCACTACTGCTATGCTATGAGCCATCCCTGAACCAGAGACAACATCAGAAGTGTCTCACTTGGACAATGGAAAAAAAAGACTGTGTTGTTCCTTATTGGTCCAAAGTCGTCGTCTGAGATTAAAATAAATTTTGCACTTGGTTAGACAATCAAGATCCAAGAATCCAGAGCATATACAATAATTTTAATCCTTTAAAGCCAATTAAGTCTTTAAGTTTCTTTAACATCATGATGACATTTATATGTGTGTGTCCTTGCAGCTCTCAGGCCTTTTCACCAGTCTGGTTGTATTGATCGTCCTGCTGTTGATCGGACCCCTGTTCTACTTCCTGCCTAAGGTGTGCTCTCATGACTGTCTCTGTACATGAAGAAGAAGGAAGGAGGATATCTCCACTTATCTTCCTTTTTGTCTCTCCCCGCAGGCTGTGCTGGCATGCATCAATGTTACCAGCCTCAGGCAAATGTTCTTGCAGTTTCAAGACTTACCTGAGCTTTGGAGGATCAGCAAGCTAGACTTTGTAAGACTGCTTAATAGATATTTTTGTTCAGAAGAAAAAGGAGGAAGAAAACAGACAGTTTAATACCATAGCCTGTTTGGCTGCTGGCGAACTAGCGGGTCCATCTTTAACTGCAACGTCACCCTTTTCAGATTTTTGGAATGAAGTACCTCCACTGAATATTTTTTCAATAATTATGTTTTTTTTATTAATCATGTTGTATTTACTTTGACTGACCTGTTCAATTTGATTTGCTAAGCTTTGTGGTGATGTTGTCTCTGTCTTTAGATGGTTTGGGTTGTAACCTGGCTGTCTGTGGTGGTACTGAACGTGGACCTTGGCCTGGCCATCGGCGTGGTTTTCTCCATGATGACCGTCATCTGTCGAACACAAAGGTGCAATTTCTGTCAGAAAGTATCACTGTTAAATCCAGGAACTGAGGCTCAGTGCTTGTTTCTGCCAAGCTAGAACGGCAACCTCCAATGTGTTTTGTTGAGATTTTCCATGTTGCTAAACTTATGCGTGAGCTTGTTTTTTCACAAATTACTATCTGGAATAACATGAAATGAATTTCTGTTGAGCACCTTTGTTATTAATCTCCCAAACAAAGTCCAGTTCAAGCAGCTGCCTCCAGAAACCATCTAGTAAATGAAGTCCACTTGTGTGCAGGGTTTGGTTATAAAGCAATATACCAAGCTTTGAACCTCTGTACAAAAAAAAGGGTAAAATATGGCCGCCCACCTAAACTGGTAAAAGAAGGGGCACCACTGAAGGAGATTCAAAAGTCCACAGCACAGTTAGGAGAAGACAACCATAAGAAGTCCCTTTAAAGCTGTGACAAACTGAAAAAGTTGTATGAGTGTGAATACATAAACCTGATACATATGTAAACAGATAATCAATGCTTTAACAGGGTTGATTGCTCAGTTCTTGGGCGGGCGAGCAACACAGAAATATACAGACCTCTGGAGAGCCACAACAAGGTGAGTAGAGCTTGTAATTCTTTCTCTTGCTGCAAATGGTCAGTGCACTTAAAGTAGAGGTGGACGTGTCTGAAAAAAATCCATTAAAGGAAATGAGTTCCATCAAAGCAATAAAGATGAGACATTGGTTTTGTTTTTGTTTTTTTCCTTATCCAGTGCTATGAACTGCCTGGGGTGAAAATCTTGACATACAATGGGCCCATCTACTACGGCAATCGCAGCTTCTTCAGGGAGAAAATGAGCAGGGTGTTGGGTCTGACGCCCGAAGAGATCCGCAGTCGGGAAAAGGCCAGGAAAGCTTTGGAGAAACGAGAGAGAGAGGCCTCTGTCAGCACTGTGGTATGAGTCATCAATAACCATTAGTTGGGACAAATGTGACATATTTACAAACTATGAAATGTAACTTAATTCAACCGTCTTCTTGTTTTCTCCCTATGCTGTTGTTTAGGAGAGAGGCATAGCAAACACATCATTTTCTTCAGTAAATGAGTTCTTTGAATCAGGTTCGTAGTTGCTTTGTGAAATCCCTCAGTGTGGATGTGCTCGCACAGCAGACATTATGAAACTGTGTGTTTTCACCCTACAGAAACATCAGAGAAAGAGGTCCAGGCTGTGCTAATTGACTGCAGCGGAGTCATATTTGTTGATGTTGCTGGAGCGAGGCTCTTCACACAGGTCGGCCTTCCACTAAAGGACATGTCTCCCCCTCGTGATTTGGTCACGTAATGTGATTTTCTTCCTGCAGATGTGCACCGAGTGCCAGAAAATTGGAGTTTGTGTCTATTTGGCAAATTGCAACGGTAAGCCTTTTTAATGTCAGATATTTCTCTCATATATTTTTTTTCCTGTTATGCTACAGTGCAGCTAGGGTTAAATGTGTTAAGTGTGTGTGGATTTATCTTGTTCCCTTTAGAGAGTGTCTTAAAAATCTTGACATCAAGCGGCCTGATGAGCCACATGAATCCTCAGCATATTTTCGTCACCGTTCACGATGCCGTAGTGTACATTCAGCAACAGAGGGTACAAATCGTAATCGCTTTCAATATAACCAGAGAATGAATTATTTTCACATTTAAATAACAATGTTATCCTCTGCCATAGGAAAAACCTCCAGAGAACACCACAACAGTTTGGGTATGAACCAAGAAGCCAGTTTCTGTGACCTGAGAGAAGAAGAGCAGCTGGTTCGGATTTTACAGTAGGGGAGTAATTGAAAGACACAGTGGCCCGTTGTAGCAGCATTTAGTATTTTTAATGGTTATATTTCAGCATTAGCCATTCTTTTTCAGATATCACACTCCCTGCTGGCAGACTTAAATCAATCCTAGCTGGATTGAACTAAAGGACATGCAGTTCCTCAACACTGTATAACTCTTCTGGTCTTTCTCTTCTTTAAGATTTCATTTTTACAGTCATATGTATTCTGTATTTTGTATTTTGGCATTGTAATATTTATATGTGCTTGTTGTTAGCTACCTTTATGTAATAAAGTACCAAGTGCACTGAAGAATTTGTTCTATGTTTGTTAATCGTCTGCAGCTGGTCCAAGACGCTGCTGCCCGTCTGCTTATAGGTAGCAAACAACTCGAGAACATTTCAGTACCTCCATATTCCATTGGATGCATGCATGTTTTAGGATCGATTTTTATTTTGGTTTTTAAATGTTTAAGCAGTCTGACACCTCGTTTATGTAACAGAGTTTTTACACAAGCATCCTCTCACACACTGTAACAGTCTCCTTATTTGAATGATGTCTAATACTTTGAATGATTTTAAGGTCCTTTTGAAGACCCATCTTTTTAACTTGGCTTTTAATGCCAGTCCAGCAGTTGTCTGTTTTCTGTCTCTTTTTTTAAGTTGATCTTTTTTTTATCTGTCTGTTTTATTACAGGTGTTTGTGATTAATTAGTCGTGTTTTAAATTATTGATCTCTTTGGTCACTCAGGGTAAAGTGTAAAATGCTCCAAAAATTGTTAATTGATTCCAGTGGCTTTGAGGATATTGCATTGCGACAACTGTGGAGAGTTCAATTAATGCAATTAATTTATATATATATATATATATATTCCTATCTTCACACAGGAATTACAGTCAATACATAATAAAAGGTGGATTTCTTCCGATATTATGGAAGAAATGTGGGAATATATATAATCCCCTGGAAAACTTTTTTTTTCCCAGGGGATTGAAATGGAGGGTGGTGTGGAATGTGAAGCATGCCAACCTTGTCAAATTTTGAAGAGGGAAGAGGAGGTGTCTTTGTACACAGTTGGATGATAATAATGACAAATATGCCTCGGATTTGAAAAATGAAGAAGAAAAACCTGATTTGAATATGGAACAATGACAGGAGAGTTGTTTACCATCTGACAAAGACAAAAACAGAGTAATTACATCCACAGAGTTGTTACAGTGCGACTAAAGATACAGTGTAAAAAGATTCACAAGGATCATATTTCCTTCCAACTGTTATTTTCTTAAAAGTTAAAAGTTGGTCAATTTATTTCAAAACCTTCCATGATGGAAACTGCCTCTTTCTTGCCACGTTGCTGCCCTCTGCTGACCAACATCTGATACTTTCACAACCCCGCTTGTACCTGATGCCTTGGCCTGATAAAACTACATCCAGTTTTGAGTTCAAAACCGCGGTAAAAATAAAGCAAATAGATAATTATGTCCTTGTTGTGTGTTTGATAACTAAGTTGATCACATTTTTTCTTTTTTCTTTTTTTTTTTTTTTCTCGGCATATTTTAAGTAATCCTCCTGACACTGTACCCGCTGGGGTTTTCCCTTTACAGCTCAAGGAGTATTTCACTAATTGGCAGGAAGTAGTCCACTTCAATTAGGACATGATGCACGAGTATCTGGCCAAATGTTTATTAAACCAGATTCTACAGTAAGACCTAGTAACGTGAACACACATGGAGAGGAATTTTGAAAATAACCCTGCAAAATCCTCAACAAATCTCAGACTTAAAGAATGAGGATTGAGTTGTCATTTAAATAAACTCTCACAGGCAATAGTGCAACATATACATACAGCATATAGGCCTACTTAAAATTACCAAGTGGCCGCATATGACGGGAGAAATTAAGATATTAGAATTGCAGCCATTGTGTTATACCACAAAGTGACAAAAAGGAAGCTAAAATAAGGAAATGTAATGAACACGTGTTAATATTTCTTAAATGTTCCTCCATCCTATAATTAATTACTTACAAATGATTTGTCCAAATATACTGCAAAGACATTTTACCTGATCGTTTGTTTCCCCCTGGTGGTGAAACATTGTAACAAATTTTTTTTCTACGTCACTTGACTTTTAAATACGAGTGCTTATCAAATTTTACATTCATTTGATGTCAGATTTTCAAATGTTTTCATCTCGAAATCTGTTACAGGGCAGTAACAGATTTCGAGATGAAAACATTTGAAATCTGTAACAGATTTCTATATGCCCTATGTGTTTTTTAGATGTTTCCCTCATTTAAGTTCCTTGGTTCAAATAACTGCAGTCAGCAAAAGCCTGTTAACCAGTGATTAATTGAAATCATGTGCGGTTGAAGCAGGGAAACATCTAAAACCTGCAGGGCGGTGTCCCTTGAAGACCAGGGCTGGGAAATCTGACATTTTTATATGATGCAAGAAAACAAATAACTTGGTGAATTGGGAATAAGAGTCCAATGTGGACTTTCGTGACATTTTCTGAAATTTATTATCATAAATAATAAACATATTTATTATTTATGCATGTTAACAGAGTGTTACCCAGTGACGTGCGGTGAGGTTCATAGCTGGTGAGGCACTGACGTCATCAGAATCAGATTTGCAAATAGATGCATAGATTGACAGCAGTTTACAGGTTATGTTTCACTTCTGCATCCTTACACACCTCCTGCTTCGATTGAAAGTCCACTTGAGAAAACTTTTTTAGTGTTGTAATGTAGTCATCCATGTCGAAAGTCGGGATAAGCGAGAGGAAAAAAATCACTATCTCTATTATAATCTATCGCTGCACTTGACTTGCTTCCCGAATCGTTTAGCCTAGCTCGCTGTCACTTACTCGGCAGTTGAGGAGTGAACAAGACGAACGTCTGGGATCTTGAGCGCCCCCTGCCATGAGGCAAGAGAACTGCCTTGTTCTCTGCCGTTTATAATCGCTCATTACACGAAACACGTTACACAAACACAGTTGGTGACAAAAGCACTGTACATTATATACATAAGCTAAATTATTGGAAATAAGTTCACATATTAAATTTGTTTAAACCATTCAGCAACATGCTCTCCGCTTAGCAGCCAGCGCAGAGCCAGGGGTTGCGCAATCCAAGGTGAGGCAGAGCTGCTGCCTCACCGCATCGCCCAAGCATTTGAATGGGAAAATAAGAAAATTCAGCGATTTTGAACAAATAAAAATCGAAATTGGTGAAGCTACACGAAAAATAAATATTTTTTAGTACAAACCACCGGATGAATATAACAATTTAAATTACTTTATGATTATATATTTTCTTTCTTTCCATGATGGCTGGTGAGGCACTGCCTCACCTGCCTCCCCTGACCGCACGTCACTGGTGTTACCTGACTTCTGACTTAACCTGTTCTTCTTACAGTCAATACATAATAAAAGGTTTTGTTAAAGTGTCTATACAGGTTGCAACAACAATGAACAATTGTTGTGACACATTTATAAAAGTACAAGTAGTTTTCAGTCTACTGCCTTATTTAACTAATTATAGTGATCATTTTACATACACCCCGGGTGACCTTTGGTGTCCCGGGATGTTTTACATACATCTCGGGGTGTATGTAAAACATCCCGGCATTAGTTAAATGACATAAAGACAACAAGTTTAGCAATTTCTTTTTCCATTTGTTTTTTTTTGTGTACAAATTAAATACATTCCCTCCTCTGGAGGATCAATGCATCATGACAACTTATAATAGCCCATTTACACACAAAAATACATATTAACAACACAAAGTTAAAACTGATCTGAAATTCAAATTACTAACTCAGTGCAATTAGCATCAAAATTCTACATCGCAAATTCGAATGTAAACTTCAAAAGAAAACATGTGAAAACAGTAAATAAATTGCAAAAAATGAGGATTGCTTCAAACACCAAGAACCGGCTGGATTATTAACGTCACAATAGGTGGTTTAAAAAAAATTTTAATAAATAAATCCAGTTGTCAGCAGAAAAAGCAAAATATCTCTTAACCAAGAGCAACAACTATTTGTTTTCGTAAAACCAGCGGAAGTGTATTTTTATTGACTGGTCATGCACTTGAATCTGTTCTTAAAGTAAAAGATCTCATTATGGCTAATACCCGTATTTGTAGAAGAGTATCGAAACAGCTCATAGGCCATCTGTGTTTCTGTTTTAGTCCAAGGCAGATTGATCTTTGACGCGTGGTTAATGATGACGTCACTGCAGGAGCCGATGTGCATGGTGCCCAGAGCATCTACAAAAAACTCTGCAGAAATAAAAGGCAAAAATAAGTTATGCATGTATTTAAAGCTTTATTCTAAGATATTAACATATTTAATGGCCTCTAACCTAGATGGCCTGTTCTTGACAGGCGCGGGTCAAAGCCAACCTGTCGAACTTTGTCCGTTCGAGCCATGAAGAAGTTGATGACGGCGTCTGCGACTACACAGTTGGGAAATCCCTCAATAGCATGGTGGTATCCAATCCTCATATTTAAACAGTCGCCTTCCTCTCCGCCTTCTTCCACTGAAATGGTGTGACGGTATGTGGCAGTGTAACCAGTAACCTCTCTCACTGCACCACCAACCTGATGTTTATGCAAAAAAAAAGAAAGAAAAAAAAAGAGATAGATACGTTCACTTAAAAGGAAAAAAATAGCAAGAAATGGTTGACAGTCTGGTAGGGTCAGTGCTATTTAAATGTGCACACTATCTGAATATCGCATTTATTTGTTCATCTTACTCTCCACTTGATTTTGTATAGGCTAAGATATGATACTTTTACACCTTCTTGTGCCATGTAATATAAATCATTAGTATCGACATGCAGATGTCTCTGTCTGTTGCCTTATACAGAATGAACTCCATTAAGCAAGCTGTGGTGCAGTCTGTACAGTCTGTGGTGGCTCCAAAACATTTAGGCCATTTATGCTACGGCCTAAACACAAACATGCAAGCATGTTAGATCGCAGCTCAACTACCAGGCAGACTTTCACATCCTGTTCAGTGAACCGTGTACAAGTGTTTTTTGTGGCAAAGCCTGACGTACTGCAGATGAAACTTCCCCTTATCATCTGCTTTCAAAAATGAGGTTCGTCTTCTCGCCCTGTAATCACTACTGTGCTTAAACGCTTTATTAGGCTTTGACACACATCGAAACTAAATCCTGTTCCTGTTATTTTAATAATGTCTTATATTATTGACAAAATATAAAGACATGGTCTCCAGAGCTGATCTAGGGAAAATTATTCATGTTATCACGCTTCGGCTGTCGCAGTGCTGTGGCTCTCTTTTTTTGTATTTAACTATGATAAATGTTGACCGGTGCTTTGTGTTGTCATGGAAAAAGTATTTAACAAAGGGTAGAGAAACTGTTCAAAAATTAAAAAGATCGATCTTTGTCTTTAGATACTTTATTCGAAGGCTTAGACTCTGAAAGTAAGAGAAGCAGTTCTCCAAAATGAAGCTGTACATACCCTTCACACTTAACCACATTCTGTCTTTACACACACGAAAGAAAAGAACAAATGGGCAAAACTCAAACCTTTCAATAACAGAAAAAAAAAACTGGACGTATAGAAACACAATACACAATGAACTGACACATGCTAAACCCTTCTTGCTCTCTGTGGTTTTCACTCACGCTGTCTTTCCTTTTGGCGTGCAATTACTTCTTGCACTTTGCCCTAAGCTTTTGCATTCATGAACTTAGAAAGGAAATAAAGCAAACATATGTATCAATTCCACCACTTCACTTTGAAAATGCTTCATATGCAAATAAACTTTCTTTACTTGCATAGAAACCAAATGTGTGAGGTGGATTGTTCTAAACTTCAGACTGTTTAACTTAGATGGGTTTGGACCACTACTTTTTCTTTCAACTTCTAAAATATCAAAAATACATACATTTCTTTAGCACTTTAACTGTTTGACCTGAGTCAAAACTTTCAACCCAACAACAAGCCATATCTGTCAAGTCTCCCGCTTTGGCTGAGAAACTACTGTTTTTCTACCCACTCCCCCTTCCCACTGTTTTCCCGTTTTAGTATTTTCCTGTAAATAACTCTCATTATGGTCTGGAAACTTCTATGTTCCACAGTAGGAAGCTGTGGGTGAGCGTGAGAATGAGAAAGTTTGTATTTTAATCCAAGGACAAAATCACTAACTTCTTAAGAAGTGTTAATACCTAGATGGTTACATAGTCAGAGGTCAAAAAGAAACTTGTGACTTGACTCTTGGCCTCCTAACAGTTTGGAGTTCATATGGATTCAACAGACAGGCAGTAATTGCACAAAGCCCTTTGATCTTTCTTAAATATACTAGTCAGTGGTATAATTAATATTTTTTTAAACACAAATATACACTGACAAGAAGAAAAAACAAGATAATGGATCCACAACAAGAGTTTACAAAACATAACATTTCTAAAAGTTTACTGGAAAACAACCAAATTCCTCTAGGTGTGTATTGGACAAATGACTTGACATGAAGTACAGAAATTTAGGCTTGCATTTTTTCAGCCCCTCTAATATGGGCCGGTGTATTGCCCTGGTTTGAAGGAATGAAAGAAGGCTTTGAAAAATAAGCAATAAGAAATATAACAAATGACTAAATCAGAGCAGCTGATTTGTTTTGATCAACTTACCAGATCCAGTGTGGTTTTCTCCAGGATGTCCACCATCTTTTCCAGCTTGGTGTTTGCAGTAAAGATAAAATCGTCGTCCACCCAGAGCACATACTTGGTAGTCACTTGAGACACAGCCAGATTTCTTCCTGCAAACCAACCCTACAAAGAAAAATTTAGTTACTTTGACTGAGTCATTATGCTTTTACCAAAACATAGGATCAAGCAAACATTTTACCTTTGCAAATGGCATAATGTATTGCTCAATATGAGGGCCGGTCATTTTTTGGGGGTGTTCGTTATCATCCGCTATAATTATGAGGATGGTGGGATAAAACGCCCTTATGCTGGCGATGAGATCGTTGAGTTTGTCGTAGCGCAAAAAGGTCTTGGTAGCGATGGTAACCAGAGAGGTAATGTTGTACCCTGAGTGACAACATAAACAAAGCAAATAATAAACACAATAAAATGCATTCTACTATAATGCTATAAATTGTTAATGAAATACAATATGTGCTCACAAACCTTTACTTTGTCCAGATTTGTAAAGTTTTGGAACAACTCTGTGTCCAACCTTGATGGTGAAAAATGACTGGTGGCCTTCAGTCGCAAACTGAACTGCCGGATGAAGCAAAAGCTGATAAGTGAAAGTACATAAGATGCAATGAGCTTATCAAAGAATTGAAGGCGCAACAAATTATTCGTACTCATATTTCCTGCATAGTTAGTGTGAAGAATTTAGAGTAAAGTGTACGCATCTCAAAATCTTCTAACCAATCAGATTATCATCATAGCTATGGTGAAACGTTTCTGCATACATGTTTCCCTCTGCATTAACAAACGCTGCAGGGTTTGTTATTGAGAAACATTCCCAGATCGTGATGTTGCCACTG
This sequence comes from Gambusia affinis, assembly GCF_019740435.1. Classification (NCBI taxonomy): domain Eukaryota; kingdom Metazoa; phylum Chordata; class Actinopteri; order Cyprinodontiformes; family Poeciliidae; genus Gambusia; species Gambusia affinis. The sequence goes on from NC_057868.1 coordinate 6,313,224, forward strand.
ATGTTTACAGCGATGTACTCTTGTTCTCCTTTTTCACCAAATGTGACACTGTTAGCTCTAGCAGAGAAATAGCTGCTCAATTAAGAAGCCAGTTAAAATTTATGCATACACAATATTGTAAAGACGTGTTTTAACTTTTATATCAGTCAGATTACATTGACAATCGTTTTACTCATAAACGCAACTAAATATGAAAACATCTGAGGGGTGAAAATTATTTGTAGACATTTTAAAAGCTGTTGCACTCAATTCCTTGAGACGTCGCTTAAAAATGTGTTAATGTTGTTTAATGCTTAGGATTCTCAATTGGCTTGTATTCTCTCTATGCATCTTTCTTTTCCACCTCCATGTCAATTACATTTGAAATAAACACATAGCAATTTCTATAAAAGTTTCATATATATCGAGTACAGAATCTTAGCGAAAGCCGCAATGCTGCGCATGTGAAGGTAAATGTGCACAACAAATCTGAGTGCCACACTGCGGGAAATGGCAGTCTAAAAAAAAGAAAGTGCCACGATGTTAAAATGTGAATGATAGGATTTAATTAATAAACTATAGAAATAGAGATCATTATACTAAGGACTATGAGAATCTATGTCTGTTTGTTTATAGAATGTGTGCCTTTTAGCAACGTCTGCAGGAGGAGATAAGCATGACCAGCCACTCCCAGAGAACTGGCCTGACAGGGAAACACCCAAGGGCTAAAGATAGGAGTTTGTGGCCCAGAGATACTGGAACTGTGAGTAAAACTTCACATGCAGAAAGATAGGACATTGCATTGTATAGAAAAGATAGATAAATGTGTGTTAGCAGCTGGGTTTGTTATTTGCCCCTCCCCTAATTAGCATCTGCTAATCTATGTAAACAGGGTTCTCAAATTACAATAGAAGGAGAAGAAAAAGGGAACAGCAGAGCAAGTTTGGAGACCGAAACGATCGCTTCCCATTCTTTCTCTCCTCGAGTAACAAATTGTAATTCATTTGCCTCTTTTTCCTTTGTGACTGTGTGAAGGTGTTTAGGGTATTTGAACCTGACAGTGAACTTTACCTAGGTCTGAGGTCATTGGATGAAATATGGTGTTGGTATATGTGACAAACTGGAGCTGCCTGTTCAGAGCATAGAGAGCCGGACTCGACAGTGAAATGTGCTTTTCACCCATTCCTTCTACAGAGACCCTGTCCACTGTGGCAGCAACGTCAAAAGTTCCCATTGTCGCTGTCAAATGTACCTGTTTTCAGACAAGATTTAAAAAAAAAATAAGTATAAGCCACTTAAGACAATCTGTGTACAAAAAAAAAAAAAAAAAAAAAGTTACCATATAGCTGTTTTTGCCATCCAGCCTGAGACCCAGACCTGTGGAGAGAGTGGTGATGTGGATGGAACGCATTAATGGAGCAGAAGATGAAAATAAGCTCACTAGTAAACTCAAGATTGGTTATTAAGGTAAACTGTTTATACCACAGTTTCTTACACTGTCACATGTAATTATGTATTATTACCTGGGATGATGATTGTTTTGAGGGGTTGCACCTTCACACCTTGGGTCGGATACTGAAGAGGATTGTCAGCCTCGGCAATGACGAGCATCTCTGCTGGATTATGGGACCTGCACACAAAGACAAACGGGGAAAAACAGGTCGGTGTGACTGAAGCTACTCTTGACTTCACCAGGCTGACCTCTTTTTTCTAACAGTAACGCAGTTAGCCTGCTGATGCTTCCACACTTATAGCAGACATACATCCACACAAGGCACAGAAAGTTGCAATTTACATACGACTCAAGCATTTCCATCAATTACTAGTGCAAATCAGTACTATTAACTGATCAGATTAATAAAATAATGACATGCAATAAAGTAATAAACTAAAGAACAATTTTCTACTTTCTTCATTACTTGACCAATTAAAAACCTTGAATATCCTATTTTTTTAGATAGCAACACAAAGTTTACTTTTGGCGTTGTTAAGAAAAAAATAAGTCAATTTAAGTGTTGAATTGCTCAAAAGTCAGATTTCTTTTGGGATGAAGTGTTAATTGTTAATGATCAGCAGCCTGGTTTTTTTATGTCTGTGACGGAGGAGCCGTCATGAATTAGGACATATTTAGAGTCCATGTCAGTTATGCAGGCACACCCGCACATATACAAACAATCACTAACTTACTTTTTTGTTGCAGGTTGAGCTGAGAAGGTTCATTGTGGGTGCACACGCAGTGTTCCTATTTCAGTTAAACATTCATCCAAAATCCATTATTTTCAGAATCAAACATTTTCCTGGTTTTATTTTCAAGTAGGGGTTTTTTTTCTAGATGGTGGCTTGCTAGGAGGCAGTCACATGATGACTGCATGATGGCATCAGATTAGTACCAGATGTTTCGTATCACATTGAGTATTGTATTTTTGTTTACAAGTTTGTTGATTTATTTCTGTTATTGTTATTATTCTTCTTCTTATTATTATTATTTTGTATACTTTAAGAGTTTAATTGAGTTGGAAGTAATTGTTTAGTTCTTGATTGTTTGGAGTGTCTGTGGGCGGAGCCTGTGGCTTTAAAAGCAGGGCTCTGTTCCACAGGCTGGCAGTCTGTGCTTAGACTCACGCTGGAGGTGAGACTGTTGATCTGATGCTGAATAAAATCCTCTAAAAACAATCTCCGACTTGGACTAGTCATTATACTTGACTGAATCATAAGAGAACCCCGTCACAATGTCGCTATGATTAAGAGCGATACGTGTGAGCTTCATGGATCAGTGCTCAACCGGTGGTATTGGAGGAAAGGTTTAAATAGCTATAAAAAAACTTGTGGCTTTCATTGTGAGAGTAGCTGCTTGCTGCAAAACCAAGCAGTATATCACAGGAAGTTACAATTTGAAAGACGAGAAGATATGCATCGACTTATTGATGCTCTTTGAAATACTTTTACTTTCATTGGGGTGTAACTTTCTTTAAAAAGAAGATGCAGCCTGTTTGTCGGTCAGACAGTCTAGGGATGTTGATCCCTAGGGATCAGACAGTCCCTATTGATCTGTTAATAACAGTTTGATGTTAACAGATCAAACTATTAATATTTTTCCACAACATCTGGTGCCGCATATAAGTTTAAACAAATTTAAATTAGATCCCAAATTCTTCAGCGCACACATTGCACATTGAGATAAGAGAAGGGTGTGGTCACAGTAATCTTATCTTTTATTCTTACCTTCTCAACAACTGGTGGTACTCCTCTGCTCTCTGTTGCTGTACACTCTCAGGATCAGATTGTATTTCTAAGAACGCCTGCTGGAGGTTGTGAGCCCAAACACGAGGGAAGAGTAGATTGGAGAATGGTAAACGAAAGGTTTCCTCTCCGGCCTGGCACACACATGCGTTCTGAGGCAACTGACTGTGGGAGAAGTTGAAGAAAATTAGCAAGGACAAAAAGATGAATTTACAGAAAAAAGTAATATACACACCTTGCCACATTTTCTTTGATCTTGTAGGGAATGTCAGAATAATCAGTCATGATGCGTTGACTTTTCTCAATGAGCAGTTTTTGGATTTCATTGCCTTGTCCTGGTTGTATATTAACTCCAAAGGTGTTTGAAGGGCTCCAGATGTAATGGAGGACAATTAGCAACAAAGCAAGAAATGAAATCACTTTAAGGCCCTGTCTGCAGTTAAAACGCATCTGGAGAAAAATGACAGGAATATCAAAACGACATGACAGAAACACATAAATGGAGATTATAAACCATCTAAAGACAAAGGTCGACCTGTCTCTAATTTATTGAGCTGTTTCCATTCCCTTTCGATAAAAATAATTTTCACAACACCTTCTTGTCCTTCATCAGTGTGTGACCTCTGAAATATATTTATGAAATAATAATGGAAACTTCTATTGAAAACATTCCTAAACCTTGTGGAAAGCTTTTCTGGAAAGTCACAGCCATTTTGGCTGCAACAGGCTGACATCACTATAAATTCTATGATTTATTATAGAATATCATTATAACTTATACAGTATATGTGTGTATATGCTTAAAAATATTAACACAGTTGAACAAAACATCTAGATCCCTCAACATGAGAGTGAGGTGGGAGCAAATTAGATGCAAATAGTGGGTGGCTAGACAGAGAGTGAGGATATAACTGAGCCTTATGGGTTCAGTTTAACCTTTATGAACCCATAAGGTTGACCTTAAGCTAAGATCTTATGGGTTCAATTTAACCATAAGGCTAATTGTTTCTGTGTAACCAGAAACAATCATTTACGATTTTTTCTCTAACAGAACGTTAAAAGGTTCTGAGACACCAAAACACATAAAGTTTACTCTGTGACTCTATGGCTGTGTCAAGGCTGCCTAAGGCAGCAGTTCCCAAACCTGTTCGTACAGTACCCGCCAAACGACTGCCAATCTTATCTGCAGCTACCAAATGATGCAGAAACCTCTTGATAACCTATTCATTTAAATCAGGTGTTCGGAAGCAAGAAGGCACCTAACACATGCAGAGCAGGGTTACTTGAAGACTAGGTTTGGGAACTACTGGCTAGGGATGACCATGTTTGGATTCCCAAAAAAAGACACCACTTGACCCAGTCCTGAAACAGACCAGGGATGCACAATATCAACATTGGTATTCGCCATTGTCAGTCACTTTCTAATAAAATCAGTATCAGTTTAATACAAAAAACTAAAACTAAAACTGGAATGTTTATTTCTACCTTTGTATCATTTGTAAATGTTTTTCAAGAGGGGGATATACTTGCCACCCCTGTTGCCACCCCAGCCGGCGTCTATAAATTCAAGAAATAGCTATGGCAAATCGGACATTAAGAGCATGAATAGAATTGAATGCAACACAATGTAAGTTGACACCTACTCCTGAGTATTGGCAAGTACAAGAGAAGCTGCAAGGATAGAGCGCGAAGCAGCAGCATTGATGGATGGGGATTGGACACTACGTCACTTGTCGTGCGCTACACACGCGCTATTGCTATCCATTGAGTCAGGAATATCAAGAAAATACCACAATCACACAAAGAATCTGAAAAAAGGATGAAACGTTTAGTTGAACAGTGGGCCAGTTATGCTAGTCTAACTTCTGCTAGCCTGCTATCGACCTCCTTAACGTGCTGCACAGTTCGGTGCATTTTAGTTCCATTAGCACTAAAATAAGGCGTCCCACACACCAACTCATGAGTAGAGTAGGTGTTTATATCAGCTAATCAACCACCGCTGTGCTGAGGCAAAAACTTAATTGCAATATAAACATCTGACTGCATAATTTAACGGACTGAATGATCTATTTTGTTTTTTTTTTGTGTGGGGAATGTTTGTTTTTTTGGGGTTGACTCCCCCTGACAGACTTGAAAGCAATCTCTGCTTTATCTGCTCATTTAGATATTATCTGTCGGTTGCCATGGCAACAGGTCGCGTGTAAGGTAGAAGGTCACACGGAGCAAGAAAAAGGTGGTTTTGTTCTTCACCTGTTTATCAGTGTTACTGTACCTTTATTGTGGCACACTGTGATGGTCTGAGCAGTCGAAGGAGATTCAGGCACAGGTTTAGATTCAAAAGTGTCTTTTTTATTGAACCCAAAACAAAGAACATGGGTCAATAATGAACAAATTACAAATTTGGGCCCATAAAAGAGGTCAAAGTAACAAAATTCAACTCAGGCTAACAAACAGACCTACTGATATGAGACAAAAGGGGAAACTTAAATACTGGCTGATCAGGCCACATAGAAGACACAAAGGGGGAAACACAAAAACCTAACTATAACTAACAAAGGAAAATCCCATTCCCCCCCTCTTGCTGATGAGTAGTGGTGTAAACCAATTTGCAGTTTCAATAGGCTGGCTCCACCCCTTCTCCACCTCTGTTCTGCTGAAGGACTGGAGCAGCCAGCACGCATTTGGGTGGCTGTAGTTGCAGCCATCACACACTCCCCCTCTTCAAATCTCTTGCTGGGACAGCGAGAGACAGTCCGCGATGCAATTGTCCTTGCCAGGGATATGATGGATGGTGTTAGAGCTGGATCATGTGTTGCATCTCAATGATGTTAGCAGGGATTTTAAACCCCAAAGGTAACTCAGGCTTAGAGCTAGAAGATGATTCTACAACAGTGTGTTGAAAGTTCTCTTGCCGTCGCCGTTTGCGGGACTTGCGAGACTTCCCGGGCGTGGTCTCCAGGTCCGCATCATAAAAAGGCAAGGCACAGAGTGGTTGCAGAGACTCCTCCCTTTTACTAGCCTGAGATCTGGTTAATGCCACATTGCACACACTGCTAGAGGTCAACAAATCACACAACACCGGCAGATCTTGACCCAAAACTATTGGAGATGGCAAGTTCTCAGCCACACCAATATTTAAAAGGTAAAGTTGGCCTTGTACTTTAATATACAGCTCTGCTGTTGGATACAATAACTCATGTCCGTGAACACAGCGGACAGGAATTGTTTCCACATTAACTTTATTTGCTGGGACAAAGTCTTTGTGTACCAGGGTTTGTGTACTTCCTGAATCAATGAGGGCCTTTAATTGCTTACCCTCAACTTCAATTAAGGTCGTCCTCAAGCCAAACAGCACTTTAGAGTCCACACTTTTTCTCGGCACAAAACACATTTGTGTTATCTTTGTAGAGTTTTTCGGGCACATTGGTTTTGTGTGCCCTTCCATCCCACACAGATAACAAATCACTGTCTTGGTTGGGGCTCTTGATGGTGCATTCAGTGGCTGGGTCTTTACAGGTTTACTCTCCCCTGCCTTTTGGTAGTGGGGAACAGGTTTTGAAACCTCCCTCATTTTCTATGCTGTTTGACTCCATGGTTGTCCCTTTTTCCGTGCGGCCACAAACACGTCAGCCAACTGTGCAGCTTCTGCAGTCGACTTTGGGTTATGTTCTTTTATCCATATCTGCAACTCAGGAGACAGCATTCTTAAGTATTGTTCCAAAATGATTATTTCACCGACCTCATGCACAGTTTTTTGTTTTGGCATCACCCACTTTCCGTACAACTCTTTCAGTCTTGCATACAGTTCTTTTGGATTCTCATCTGGTTTTACTTCCAGTGATCGAAATCTCAATCTGTACGTCTCAGGATTGATGTCATACTTTTGAAGAACAGCTTCTTTAACTTTATCATACTCCAGCGAGTCATCCATATCCATATGAACATACGCACCTCTTGCTTTACCGGTGAGTAGTGGAATCAGATGGAAAACCCAATCCACTCTTTTCCACCGGCAAACTAGAGCCATGCGTTCAAATGTTGTCAGAAAATGTTCAATATCATCTTCATCTGTCAGTTTCTCAAGTCTGGGTTCATGAGAGTGAAACTGACCTGAGGGAGCATACATTTGCTCATTACTGCCACATGGAGGATCATCATCTTCACCTGCTTCTGATTGCGATTCATCCATTTGAGGCTCAGAGGCAGGGGTGGTACGAGCTTGCACTTCCACCTGTAATAGCTGAAATTGGTGTCATAGTGCACTGAAGCGCTGTTCCTGCCGCTCAAACTCCTCCCTTCGTCTTACTTCCTGGGCTTCCTGTTGGCCCATATGAGCACGAAGAATGGAAATCACTTCAGATATTGTTGGCTCCTTACCCTCATTGCTTTCTACCCCTCCAGAGGCTCCACTTTCTTCTCCAACTTGCTCCTCCATTCCAACAGGTTGGTTTTGAGGATCTCCTTTTGATCCTTTGACACTCCTTCCTGTTCTGTGCATAGCTTGATAACAGGGGAGGGACTAAAAAATAAATAAACCTGTGCTTTTGACTGTAAAAATCCCACTTCTGACACCAATTGTGATGGTCTGAGCAGTCGAAGGAGATTCAGGCACAGGTTTAGATTCAAAAGTGTCTTTTTTATTGAACCCAAAACAAAGAACATGGGTCAATAATGAACAAATTACAAATTTGGGCCCATAAAAGAGGTCAAAGTAACAAAATTCAACTCAGGCTAACAAACAGACCTACTGATATGAGACAAAGGGGGAAACTTAAATATTGGCTGATCAGGCCACATAGAAGACACAAAGGGGGAAACACACAAAAACCTAACTATAACTAACAAAGGAAAATCCCATTCCCCCCCCCCTCTTGCTGATGAGTAGTGGTGTAAACCAATTTGCAGTTTCAATAGGCTGGCTCCACCCCTTCTCCACCTCTGTTCTGCTGAAGGACTGGAGCAGCCAGCATGCATTTGGGTGGCTGTAGTTGCAGCCATCACACGCACTGAAGCAGCTGCAATTTCTTAAACTTAAACAAGTGACCAAACTGAACTAATTCCCTCCTTTGTTTGCAAAACGTGGCAATATAACAGTCATCAAACTATGGCTCTTACAGCAGCAATCATGTAAAATAAAATGACTTACCAACATAATTGAAATTTGCCCCTTCTTGCAACTTGACAGAACTAACAGAAACCAAATTTTTTTTATAGATTTGCATCAAGGAGAATTTATGTATCAAACATTATCTTAAGCCATATTATTAGATGTCTATGATAATAAATGATGGTGCTACTAATATTTTTGTGACATATTTCTGTTCGTTCTGCATTGGAATGGATTATTGGAAGCAGTACAAAAGACGTAAAAATAACTCACTGTACTACATTAAGAAATGATATTTAATCCCCAGTGCTAAATGAAGCTGATTTTGAAACAATGAAAGTCAAAAACAATATTTTGCAACAATTAAATCAAGTCCAAATTTAGGTAATTTGATTATGGTTTCTCCAGATGTGGGCAGAGTGCCCACAAATTATACTCAAGTAAGAACAAGGCAGCTTCAACATGCTTTTATTCAAGTAAAAGTAAAAAGTAGCATCCTAAGACATTACTCAAGTAAGAGTAAAAAAGCATTTGGTAAAAAGTCTACTCAAGTACTGAGTAACTGATCACATGATCAATTATTTAATATCTAAAAATTACACAATTAGATGGGCCAAAATATAAAGTTAAGTGGAAATTTTAGTATTTTAAACACAAAACTACAATTTTGTTCAAATAAGAGTAGTGATACTTTATAATAAAATTACTTGAGTAGAGGTCACTGGTCAAAAAAATTTTGAATATCATGAAAAGTTTATTTAAATCAGTAACTCCATTCAAAAAGTAAAATTTATATATTATATTCATTCGCTACATACATATATTTTAAATGCTTATTTCTTTTAGTGTTGACAATTATAACTCACAACTACTGAAAACTTCACATTCACTATCTCAGAAAATTAGAATATTGTGAAAAGGTTCAATATTGAAGAACCCCGGTGCCACACTCTAATCAGCTAACTAACTCAAAACACCTGCAAAAGCTTTTAAATAGTCTCTCAGTCCAGTTCTGCAGGCTACACAATCATGGGGACGACTGCTGACCTGACAGTTGTCCAAAAGATGAACTTTGACACCTTGTACAAGAGGGCAAGACACAAACGTCACTGCTAGAGAGTAGTGATGGTGAGATGAAGCCTCATGAGGCATTGAACCACTTGAGCCAATTGGTTCGAGAAAGGGTTCATTTCTTGAGGCTTCATGTGCACACGAAACCACCTATTGGCCAGGTGTACAATCACAGCCCGCTGTATCTTAACACATGTGATGCATTGAATTTTTGTCTATTATGGCTCTTGGGAATGACTTCACAAAAGGTGTACATATGTGTACAATAAAATATTGTTTGAACAATAAAATATTGTTTGAATGTATTCTCTGTGTAATTATTCCCAAAATAGTAGTGTCATGTGATATGGCATGTTGTGTAATAATGTTTTTCTGTGACTCTAGAAAAATGGCATGAGCTTAATCAGGCAGAGGACAGTGAAAGTGCTTGTGGAACGAGGGAGGGGGTAGTGAATAGGCTAATGCTTGTGTAACTTGGATGATTTCATTCATTTTTATTAAGAAACAACAATTTCTCCACAGTTTTAGGTTTCAAAGGATTTCTCTTTTTTGACACTACTTCTCCAGCCTTTGAAAAGACACACTCACATGGCACACATGATGCTGGGGTGCATAAATAAATAAGTGCAAGTTTGTACAGATTGGGGTACAGTGACCGATGATTATAGTATAGTATATAGTATAGTAATGAAATACCTTGGCTGGGTGAAGCTCCAGTTTCCTCCCTATTCTCATGCAAGGCACGGTAGTGTCTTAGCATGGATGAGGTGTTATTATTGTACCCCAACTCCTTGGTGCACAATAAACACCTCACCTTTACAGAAAATAAGAAACAGTGAAAAATACAGTTCCTCATAAGCAAACCTAATGCATCTGCAAATGTTCAGTTCACCTTACCTCTCGCTGGCTCCATCCTACTCCTATCCTGTCTTTGTGCTCCTAAATCTCCTATCTATCTATCTCTCTCCTAAACTCTCCAAACACCAAACTAACTGTCTCAAACTAAATAACCATTATCCAAACTCTGCTATCCAAACTATCAAAACTATATCCACTCTCTCAACTGACCGCAACTCGCCTACAACAACCCACATTTTGAATGGAGCCTGTGGGGTTTATAAAGCTGTCAAACCGCGCGACAAAATCTGAGCCATTTCCCGAAGCAGTCACGTGGTACAGCCGGGCAGCGAGGCCTCGGACGTCATCGTTTTCGGCTCCTCCCCTAAATGAAGCAAGCCTCGATACGCGCTTTACGGAAACGCCCCCTCCATTACTCGACACACGCCTCGAAGCCTCGGCTCATCACGTAACATCACTACTAGAGAGGCTGCCTGTGCACAGAGCTCGGTGTTCAAGCACATAGAGAGGTGAAGGGGAGGAAAAGATGTGGTAGAAAAAAAGTGGACAACCATTTGTGATAACCGCATCCTGGAGGGGACTGTGAAACAAAACCCATTCACAAAGAGTGGACTGCAGCTGGAGTCAGTGCTTCAAGTGCCGCCACACACAGACGTATGCAAGACAAGGGTTTCAGCTGTCTCATTCCTTCTCTTGAACAAGAGACGACATCTGACCTGGGCTGAAGATAAACAGGATTGGACTGCTGCTGAATGGTCCAAAGTTATGTTTTCTGATGAAAGTAAATTTTGCATCTCCTTTGGAAATCAAGGTCCCAGAGTCTGCAGGAAGAGAGGAGAGGCACAGAATCCACATTGCTTGAGGAACGGTCAAGTTTCCACAATCAGTGAAACAGCAGATGTGTTAGTGCACAAACAGTGCACTAACACATCTGCTGGTGTTAGTGCACTGTGTGTTCTGAAGTCCAAGGACACTGCAACCACCTGCCAGGAAATTTTAGGGCACCTCATTCTTCCTACTGCTGACCAACTTTATGACGATGCAAATTTATTTTTCCAACAGAACGTATCACCTGCACACAGTGCCAAAGCACCAGTACCTGGTTTGAGGACCATGGTATTCCTGTTCTTACAATTGGCCAGCGAACTCGCCTGACCTTAACTCCAAAGAAAATCTATAGCGTATTGTGAAGAGGACGATGTGATACACCAGACCCAACAATTCAGAAGAGCTGAAGGTTACCATCAGAGCAACCTGGGCTCTCATAACGCCTGAGCAGTGCCACAGACTGATCGTCACACAGCACTGCTGCAGTAATACGGGCAAAAGGAGTCCCAAGTAAGTCTGAGTGCTGTACATGCTCACACTTTTCACTTTTTAGTTGGGCAACATTTCTAAAAATTGGTCTTAAGTGATATTATAATTTTCTGAGATAATGAATTTTGTGTTTTCTTTAGTTGTCAATAATAATAATCAACATTAAAAGAAAAGAAAAATTGAAATGCATCAGTCTGTGTAACAAATGAATGCAATATACAAGTTTCACTTTTTGAATGGAATTACTGATTTAAATCAACTCTGCCCATTCTGCTCAAGAAAAAAAACAAAATGTGCACCAATTCACGAACAAACGAGGCTGTAAACGTCAAAAATAAAATCCCGCGAGTTAAGGAAACTGCTTTTCCTGTTGATGGGAAGCTTATGCAATCATTAATGATGTTTGGATAAGGTTACGTTTGTTTTACAGCATAAAAAAAGAAATTTTAAAATAATTATTCAGACGTTCGCAGAGAAGAGAGGTCTCATAGAAAGGCTAAATTCTATCTACATTTGTTTAATGCGGAAATAAATGCAAGCATATCCTCACGTTCGCCTATCTGACGAAGATTTTCATATAATTCTGGTCATTCTTAAACATGTTTTCAAAGGCCAGGTCTTCAAATACAGCTCAAAAAAAAGGGGAGAAAAAGTTGAAATCTTACTGTAATTATTCTCCTTAAAGGCAGCACCCGGACCAAACTTCCTCTTTACTCAGATTAGAGAAATCCAGTGGCTGTTTGGGTTTCGCAACCTTGAGCACAATCGGTCTGGGCGTGAGGAAGTATAGATGTCCTCAGGCGCTGCAGGGCCACTCCTCACATCATGCCAATTAGCTCAAAGTCAGACCTGTTCTACATGCATGGTGAGCAATGTAAAAAGATTAAAATAACACTGAAGAAACCTCACTTCTATTATAATGTCCGTTCAACAGACATGTCAAACCGGTTTTCATATTCAGTACATCGGAATATTATTGAATCGCTGTATGTGTTTATTAACCTTAATGTACCGATTAGTTGATGTTTACAACTTTTTGTTAATGTTGTTTGTGACTATCTTCTGCTTACAGACAAGACTTTTATCAGGCCATTAAAAATAATGCAGAAATATTATATTAAAAGCTGTTATTCAAAAGGTATTTAAAATCTGACATGCGATTCTCAATGTTATGTGTATTCTAATTTTTTAAATTATGCTTTCACTGAAAGGCTTAAGTGCCTATTTCTGGAACAAAATATCAATTCGTGTTGCTTGCATAGAAGCGTTAGGGCGACCTTCAGTGGTAAAGAGTTGTACAGCTACATGTTTGCCTCCATTTATTTTTCTTTTGCATCTTGCATTTCTAATAAAAACGTGCCTTGTTTACATTAAACAAAATATCGCATATCTAAAGCAAAAACGAAATATATATATAATCAACTACTGGAAGTAATCATTATCCTATATTTATTGAAATTGATTTAGAAATGGGAAAATTTGTTAATGAAACCATAGAAAGATGGATATTTGGAAATGTTGATTGGGAAAAATATAAAATAATAACTGATGAAGAGGTGCAAAAGGTTAATATATTAGATAGATTTGGATGTTGAGGTAAATTATTCTATTTGTGAAGCCATTTTAAGTGCTGCACGTGAAACAATCCAAAGGAAAAGAGGAAAATATAAGAAGAAAATTGTACCCTGGTGGACGAAGGAATGTGATGGCGCAATTAAATCTCGAAATAAAGCTTTTAGATTGTTAAAGAGAAATCTGAATTTTCAGAATTTTATTGAATATAAAAGATCACAAGCTCTTGTTAAAAGAACGGTGAAAAAGGCAAAAAAGGTTTATTGGGGAAACTTTTGTGATTTGGTTGGAAGAGAAACAAAATTCAAAAGTTTGGGGAATGATAAAGCGAATGAATGGAATTAGAAGTGAATATGAATATCCAGTTCTGAAAGGTGGAAATGTTATTGCTGTGACTGAGGAGGAGAAGGCAAATATGTTGGTTAAAAAATTTGTTAAAGTTCATAGGTGTAATAAGTGCAGAAGAAAAACGCAGAAGAATTTGTCCAATTAATGAAAATGTTAATTTATTAGAAGAAAATGTAAAATACAATGATTTACTAAATTGTCCTTTTTCTTTATTTGAATTAAACAATGCCTTAAGAAAATCAAAAAAATCATCTCCAGGAAAAGATCATATTTCTTATATTATGGTTAAAAAGCTTAGCAATTAATCTAAGAAGGTTTTATTGGAATTCTATAATAAGAAATGGGAAGTGTTTTTTTTATTTTATTTTATTTTATTTTTTTACCTGTCATGGAAAGATGCAATGTAGTTCCAATCTTAAAGCCAGGTAAAGAACAGTCAAATCTAGCAAGTTATAGACCCATTGCTTTAACTTCTCATGTATGTAAAATAATGGAGAGAATGATAAATGAAAGTTTGAGCTACTTTGTTGAAAAGAGGGGATATTTATCAAGATGTTTAAGTGGATTTATAAAAGGGAGAAGCACTATGGATCCGATACCATGTTTAGAACATGAAATCAGAAAAGGGGAAGTTAATAAGGAGAGTGTGGCGGCTGTTTTCTTTGATATAGAGAAAGCTTATGATATGATGTGGAAAGATTTTTTTTAAAAAAAAAGGGAATTAATGGATCAATGTTTTATTGGATAAAAGATTTTTTACAAGATAGATCAATAGGACAACAATTGTCAGAAAAGTTTTTTGTTGAGAATGGTACACCTCAGGGAAGTATAGTGAGTCCTTAGTTTTTTGTTTTTTTTTTCTATTATGATTAATGATATGTTTGACAGTTTGGAGAGTGGAATGGGGTTTTCTTTATTTGCAGATGATGGAGCAATATGGAAGAGGGGTAAAAATTTAAAGTTCATTGTTAAAAAGATACAAGAAGCAATTAATATTATAGGAGAATGGTCTTTTAAATGGGGATTTAAAATTTCTATAGACAAAACAAAGACTTTATTTCTTACAAGGAAGAAAGTATCTGAAAATTTTAAACTGGAAATATATAATCATGAATTAGAAAGGGTAAGGGAATTTATGTTTTTGGGTTTATGGCTGGATGAAAAACTTACTTGGAAAAATCATATTCAAAAAGTAGTGGATAAGTGTAAGAGAGTTTTAAATGTAATGAGGTGCTTGGTGGGGAGTGAATGGAGTGCTGAGAGAAAAGCATTGAAAGCAATATATTCTGTATTTCTTTATGGTAGTATAGCTTTTGGATCAGCATCAGAAACGCTATTAATTTTTTTTTTTGGATAATATTCAGTATCAAGCCTTGAGGTTATGTACAGCAGTGTTTCCCAACCCTGGTCCTCAAGGCACACTGCCCTGCATGTTTTAGGTATTTCCTTGCTTCAGTGCAGCTGATTTCAATTGATGACTGATTAACAGGCGTTTGTTGAACTGCAATCAGTTGAATCAGGCACATTAAACCAGGGAAACCTCTAAAACATGTAGGACAGTGTGCTTTGAGGACCAGGGTTGGGAAACACTGATGTACAGGAGCTGTCAGAACAACTCCGTCAGCTTTGCTAATAGAAATGGGAGAGATGCCACTTCATCTCAGAAGATTATAGTTAAAGACCAATTATTGGTGTCATTTAAAGGGCCATGATGGAAATCATCCATGTCAAGAAATTTTAAAACCTAGCTGGGGAAAAGGAAAAAAAGGATTTAAATTCTTTTGGAAGGAAGATATAAAATATTATAAAAGATTTTTGGTTTATCTGATATAAATATCAGTCAAACAGTTCCTCTTTCACCAGTTCATCTGTCTCTATATCATAATAATGTTGTTGATTTTGCATTGTTGGAGAAAAGGAAAGAAGAAAACATTTTAATCCATATTTGGTTCAATCATATTTAGACAATAAGTACTACGGATATGTCCAAGTTTATACAGATGCTTCAAAAAACTCAAATAGCAATAATGGGGTGTTATTGTTCCAGAATTCAGTGTTAAAAAATGTAAAAGAATTACTGATGGAGTATCAGTTTATACAGGAGAGATGATGGGAATCTTTTTAGCTTTAGGATGGATTGAGGAGGTTTGTCCATTAAGAAGCATAATATGTTCAGATTCAAGTTTATCATTATATTCATTAAAAAAATAATCATGCTATTAGTAGACCAGAACTTTTATTAGAGATTCAGTTATTAACTTATAGAATTCAGGCAATGGGTTTATTAGTTATATTAACATGGATACCATCACATGTAGGAATAAAAGGGAATGAGCTGGCTGACAAATATGCAAAACAAGTTACAAAAAATAGTAATATTGATATATTAGTACCATTCAGTAAAGAAGAAATCAAATGTGTATATGTAGCATCCTGATCCACACTCCATTCCAGTTGATGGCGGTAATGCACATCAATAAGTTGCTTGCCAACCGCCATAAAAAGAGGAAGAAGAAGAAGAAAACATTGAACCCTTCTTCCTTATGCGTCACTGTCTGTTAGCCAATGGGAGCCCGCATATCCAGAGCTAAGCCGTGTGGATTTTGAATGGTGGAAATCTGGACCTTGTGTGGATTTTCTCTCTGTAATCATTTTATTCAGCCACGCAGAGAACCTCAGCCATGAAGAGCTGTTCGTCGGCTGAATGTGTGCAGCATTTACCGATGCGTTATGTGCCCATTCGAGTAAACACTCACAAGCTTTAGGAGATGTAAAGCAGTCCGTGTCCACAAATGACTGATCCCACAGCGAAGGTAATAAGCACACACATTGGATTTATACTGGTCTTTAGCCATCTGTGCAAACAGAAACATGATACTTTTGCTATTTCTTATGATTTACGGCGATATGTGGAGTTCTTTTGTGAGCTTATACCGCATGTCAGATTATGCTATATGTGTATTTTCTTTTCTTGTGTGAGGATTCAAGTAAAAGACAATAAATACATGCAAAATAAATGCTTTCATTCCAAGAAAAAAAAAAAAGTTCATTATGTGTATTGGGGTGCTTAGTTGACAGTAAATCATAATATTTTTAGCTCAAGCATCATAAGTGAAACTGAAGGACTTAAGCCACCTTTTCAGTTGCAATTTGCAAAGTTTTTTTTTTAAATCTCTTTGTAAATGAGTCCCTTTCTTTCAGCTGGAAATATGTAGTTGTACACTGATCAGGCCATGGCTCCTTAAGCCACAAAACTTCACTGGATTCCTGAAGGTGAAGCGCGTCTGACAGCAAGACGTTTGCAGCAGAAACCTTTAACCTTCTCATAGCTATTGTGTAAGTGTAGATATGATTTGACATTTGGGATAAATTGTTCCTTTACCATTAATTCTGTGATATAAATGTAATTGCCTAAAAAAAACCTCTGTAAAATGGAATACGTGATTGGTACTACAAGTTAAAAGTAGTTTGTTTGTTTGTTTTTTTTTGTTTTTTTTTTTTAAAGGTGAAGAAATGCTTGTATATTAAGTCTTATAAGTTGTAAGGCCAATTGCAGTTTTTTTCCCTGCACATAGCCAATTGCTTTTGCTGGATTGCCTATATTTCTTCCATGGGTTACTTTTGATAGTCATTGTGACCACTCCAATAAAAGTTCGACTTGGAAATGACCCAGACGTCTCGCCATTACCATTTGACCCTATCCAAACTCTAATAGCCAAAAATGTACCTTTACTTTTTTTTTTTTTTTTTTTTTTGTTGTTGCTCCAAACACATAATAGTAATTCCAGTTTCGCAATGTGGGGATGTTCCACAGTTGGTGTTATCATTCTTGTCAAATGCCACTGCGGCAGAAAGCAGCAGTTGAAACAAGAAAACCCAGTTTGAGTAGAACACTTTTCTCACCACAAGCCTAACTTGACATGAGGGTAGTGTATAGTTTCTCAACCTTGGGAAACTGTCTCTATGATCAAGATTACAGAAGTGTAGATTTTCTGAGACTATCCAATGAGAGAAGATCCGGAGACTGATTCAGCACTTTCTAAAGGGGCAATTTGTGGAAACAATTTAAGAGTTTATCTGGTGTGGGTAGATTTAAATGTTTGCAAGTTGGTGAGTATGAGAAGAAGGGCAAAGAATCATAATATCTGTATCTTCTACATGCTCCTTTTTGACCAAATTATGTAAAAATTGCATGCCAATGGGCTTCATTATTTGTTTTCACTTTCTTTCTTCTGTCTTTGTTTGTTTGTTCGAAATAAAGATATCGTCATCCATTGCACCTTGAGACAATGAGACATTGCTTATACACCGATGACCATTTCATGTATTTTTTAAAATTTTATTTTTATTTATTTTTTGTTTTATTTTCTTAGGTCCCAGATTTAACACTTGCTGTTTTCATGGACCTCTGGAGCTTAGGTGTCCAACGTAAGTTACAATTGTGTGAGACTGAGACAAAAAGTTAACCTTTTTAATAATGGAAATCCTGAGCTGCACCTGAACATGGCTTGATAAACAACTAATCTTATTTCATAGTTCTTCCCAGAGTTCCAACCAAAGGCTTGCTGGCACCAGACTGAGTGATCTGGTGCAAAACTACAGAATGCTCTAAAGACGCGTCACCATATCTTATTGTCCATTGAACTCTTTGTGGAATATAGATTTGTCACATGAGGGTTTAATAATAATGAACTAATAAGATGCTTATCAATCTCATTAAAGTGTGCTTTTGTTCCATGTAGGCATGCTATAAGTTGGGACTTTGCAGAACAGGAGAGATTTTCACCATGAAGGGCTCCGGCTCCAAATGGGCCTTCTCACTTGGCTTAGTGGTGGGAACCTGCAGCATGTACTTCTTCCTGCATCAGGTGTGGTTCGAGCGAAGCTACCCTGTGCTCTCTGAGGCTCAGGAGACAGCCACAGCAGCAGGGGAGCGGCCAACCGTTTGGAGGAGAGAAGGAGGCGCGCTCATCAACCTGCTCCACCCTCACCAAGCAGGTGCTGTGCATGCATGTTGTGCTAGATTTAAATGCTGCATGGCCAATGTGGTTCTTTTCTGTTGCATTTTTAGTTAGCAAGACTGTCTGCGTAAGGAAGCACTTGGTAGTTTAACTGTACAGACAAAATAACTCCTTTTAAAATGAATAATCTTCTGCAGTTATCCAACTTAAGAACGGCAAGCCTCTAATTTGAACAAACACCCCGAAGCAAAGTTTAGAAAATAGAGGCTACAAACTACTTAAAAATTGTCCTGTTATAGAGGAGGGAGGTAATTATGGTCATCCCATTTTCCTGTTAGTTAATGAAAGGATTACAACTGAAGATTTTCAGAGTGTACTGATTGATTTGACTTAATTAATAAAACATAAGATGGTGTGCCGCCTTGCAGAAGAATTGAACTACTTACCCTTTTACAATTTAAAACCACAAACTTCAGAGTTATTTATGGGGATTTTATGTGATGCCAACAGAAAACCGTAAAAAATGGTTACATAGTGTACTTGCACATCTAGACACCAACGTCATTACCAATTTCAAGCTTAGTCAGATTAGCTGGAGAGCATGTTTTGTTCTCAATTAGATTTTGATCTCTACTTTGACTGGGCCACTCTAACACATAGATCTGCTTTGATCTGAACGACTGAATTGTAGCTGTGGCTGAATGTTTAATTACTTAATCTGCTGGAAGCTGAACCTCCTCCTCTGCAGTGTTTTACAGTCTGTAATAGGTTTCAGGGTGATGTGTTTTGGCAACTGGTTGCACAGGATTCAAAGGTAAAGAGGGCTAAACACATTTTTGATGAAAGGTTGGACTGTAGAACTGTTGCCTTGCAGCAAGAAGTTCCTGGTTTCAAATCCCGGCCGCTCATTCTGCATGGACTTTGCTTGTTCCCCTTGTTCATGGATAGGCTCTCACTGGGTACGCCAGCTTCCTCTCACAGTCCAAAAAATGTAGCTGTTAAGTGAATTGGTTTCTCAAAATTCTCATTAGGTGAGAAGACAGGTTTTTCCTGTCTCTGTGTTGCCCTGTGATGGACTGGCGACCTGTCCAAGGTGTTTCCTGCTTCTCGCCTATTGACTGCTGGAGATAGGCACCAGCCCCTCTCATGACGCTGCAAGGATAAGCATGTTTGATGATGGATGGAGGGATTGTTGAAAACTATTTTCCACTTCACAATTATGCAATACTCTTTGTTGATTGGTCACATTAAAATCCAAATAAAACACATAAAAGCTGCTGGTTATAATGTGACTAAAAAAATGAGGTTAGGTTGAAGGTTTGCCTTATGTAATTGTAGAACCACACATCCTGTGCTTACAGAGTAGGATTTGTCTTGGAAAATAAAACTTTGGCTTATTTACTGGGAAGAATGAACTAAGAACAAAAGTTTCTGAGCAGGAACTGATAATGGAGGTTTCAGTGAACCGGGTAAACGACAGAAACTCCCAGGGCACAGATGGATGGGAGGTGCTGCGTACATAACTGGAAAGATATACAAGAGGAATTATATGTTTTAGGTTTCAATTCTTTCTTCCTTTCTTAAATCACACTCTGATTTCTGATTTTCTCTGATTTTCTAAATGAAATGTCTAAAGACAAATGCACATTTCTCCGATTGATTCAGCATTTCTCTGAAAGATAAAGAGAGGGTATCTCCCTTTATCAAAACAAAAAATAATTTTCCTAAGCAGATTGCAACACTGGTGTCTTGTTCTCTGTATCTAGATGAAGACAGCAAGGTGGCAGACATGCTGTTCCAGAGGGTTCGCATTCTCTGCTGGGTAATGACAAGGCCATATAACCTCCAGAGCAGGGCCAGCCATGTCCGAGCCACCTGGAGTCGGCACTGCAACATTGTGGTGTTCATGAGCTCTGTGGAAGACCCCTCCTTTCCCACTGTGGGGCTGGGCACCAAAGAGGGCCGTGACCAGCTCTACCGGAAAACCATCCGAGCCTTCCAGTATGTCTACGAGCATCACGTGAATGAAGCAGACTGGTTCCTTAAAGCTGATGATGACACCTTCGTGGTGGTCGATAACCTGCGTTGGCTTCTGTCCAACCACACTCCTGAAGAGCCCATCTATTTTGGTAAACGCTTTAAGCCGTACACCAAACAAGGCTATATGAGTGGAGGTGCGGGGTACGTGCTCAGCAAGGAGGCCCTTAGAAGGTTTGTCGAAGGTTTCCGGACCAAGGCTTGCACACACACCACCCCTGTTGAAGACCTGGCCTTGGGGCAGTGTTTGGAGAAGATGGGTGTTCTGGCAGGGGACTCTAGAGACACGTTGCATCGGGAAACCTTTCACCCGTTTGTGCCGGAGCACCATCTCACCACAAAGTTCTCCAAGAGCTTCTGGTACTGGAGTTATTGTTTCTACCCGATTGTTGAGGCAAGTCCCTTCATGTGCTATATCCGGTACAAGTGGTTCAGCGCTGTAAAGTGGAACTGTGGCAGTAACTCTTAGTATAACTAATCAACATGAAAGCCAATTACTGATAGTTCTCATTAGGCGGACATCCTCTGAGTGGATTAGCCTTCTTAGAAAAGGGCAATTCGGGTGAAGAAGCCATGCGGATGAGAGACTGCATGGAGAAATAGAAAGACTTCATAAATTCATTTGATTATAAGCTGAAATTCTTGGTCTAGCTTTCATTCCAATTATTTTCTGTGAAAAGCCTATGTTTTTGATGAATGGAGAAGAACAAGCTGTTCAGTCAGATATGAATCAATTTATGGAGGAAGATGCCAGTTTTTCTGTTTTCTTCAAACTAAAAGAGCAGTAACATGAACATAAACCCCCCAGAATATTCATTTTGTGCAATAATTGTAAGCATATATTGGAGCAGCATGCCAAAGTCTTCCTAATAGGAGAACGCCAATGCTCACTTTTGTATCTTGCTCATAAATTGCTGTTCTCATATTCTATGTTTGATGTGAATTTTTCTTTTTCTTTTTTTTTTTTTTTTTCAGGGTCCACAGTGCTGCTCGGACCTGGCCGTGTCATTCCATTATGTGGAAGCACAGCTGATGTATATTCTGGAGTATTACACCTACCACCTGAGAGCTTATGGCTACGTACCACGCTACCTGCCCTCTGCGCACCGCAGGCCGAGACTGCACTCGCAGACCAAGATGGCTGCTGCTGTGGGCGTTAAAGTGTCACAGGAGGTGATGGACACAACCAATCGCACAGCCCCTGCTCCGCTTGTCAACAGAAACCAAACCATAGAACAGACACTAGCAGAGAGGGGCAGGAAAGAAGATGCTGATTTTAATTTATCCATAAACAAGACTGTAAGCGCACAAGGCAGCCGTCACTGATTCCAGACGCTGCTGAAGAATCTTCAACTGCTGTTTATTTGATCTGGTTACAGCTTCTTCCACACCATGACAAGGTGATCAAAGCCAGGATGGAAACTTTTTGCCCTCAAAAGGTTTGCTGCTCTGTGAAGTATATTGCCACAGTAATATTATAATACCCCCTTGGATATAATCTCATAACATTTCACAGTATTTCTCAGACAGCGCTCCCAGTGGGAGTGGAGGAGACAAATTAATTATGGCTCAGTGGCAGCTGCGTATTGCCTGGGTATATTTTTACCCAACGTAAAAACGTGCTTTTTGCTTAATCATGTTTGACTGCGCCCGAGTTTGTGACCCAATCAGCGATTTTGTAGTGATGCAGAAACATTTTCACTGATGCAATCATTAATCTAATTTAATTTTTTTATTAAATGGAGAGCAGCAGTACAGTGTGAAACTATGAAGTATCCAGAATTTTTACGGACACTTGGATTTTAATTAATGATGAACTTCTTTTGCTATTTTAACCTTTGAAACCACATGCACAAATAAACTTTGAAATATTATGAGATCCTGGTCATCTTTTGTTGAATTCTAGTTTGTTTTCATTAGCAGCTCAATATCTATGTACAGAGCGATAATGTTTGATGCAGCAGCTGTGCTGCAGAGATGCTTTTTGACTCTGATGCAAAGCTCTAAAGTCCTAATGTGCTTTTAAAAGCAAGCTGTTCTGTTTCAGTGTGGTGATAAACATAATTACACATTTTTAAGTGAATCCCATCATGTGATGCCATATTTGAGTTTCCAAATCACAAGCTTGCAGAAAGATTCACCATCATTAAATAAAAGAAGCAGTACTGCCAATGGATTAAAAGTGTAATCAGATTATTCACACTCTAACGCTGTGAATAATCACTATGATTCACATTGTAAGCCTGAAATACATGATGCATGCAGTTGTGGATCTTGCAGGAATGGTGCCCTGCACTCCAACCAATTAAAATGCAAGCAATTATTTCGTTTTTTGTTTTGCCGCAGCAGGTAATGTAGTTTCTTCCAGTACTCAACAGCAACTAACTTACTTCACTACACATACAAACAAGTTGTAGCAAACATATTCAGGGGACAACTGGCAGATTATATATATTTTATTTTCTAGTTCTTGGCTTCCCCACCAGTTACTGATGTCGCCCTGGGCAACTGCCCATATACCGATAGTCCATATCAAAAAACGCCACTGTATGCGTGTATTAAAAGAAAGTTAACGTCTTATTGTCTCAAACCAAAAATGTCTGAAGATTCTCAGTTTCTCAGGTTTTGGTATTCAGGGAGGTTTAAGTCATTTTGTTTTAAGTGATAATTTAGAAATGTCCCTCTTGATTTTGTGCGATGAGGCGGCGGCATCCTTTTGCACTCATCCAGCCGACGCAAGTGACCGGCATAATTCGAAATTTCGAGCAACCCGTCTAAGCAACCTGCAGAAAAAAAATCTCTGGAGCCGCCACTGCTTGTAATTATTCTTTGTCTTTCAGGTAAAACAGTTACAATCTGCTTGGTTTATGGTTACTTTCATCAACCAGCTGCTTGGCTGTTTTTCCATCAGACTTGTTGGCTGTTTGTGCTCCTCTGCGATTTTCAATTGAAGCCAAACTGAAAAATGTGCGACCGAGTGTCTACAGCCCCCGAAGTGACCTGAAAAAGACAAACAGAAAAACAAAGATATCATCTGCAGAAATTGTAAATTAGCCATATATATATATATATATATATATATATATATATATATATATATATATATATATATGTGCTTTCCTGAAACTCACCTCAGTCTGAACTTGTTGAGAAAAACACCTCTCTGTTCTGGATACTCTCTTCTCCAGGGACTATTATCTAAGAGAGCAGATGAAAGGGTTCATTATAGGAGCACAGATTACAAGTTTTATATTGTCTACATACTAAAGAAGAAATTAGATGGCCAATGAAAAAAATCAGGGCAGCAGCTTTTGTACTCCTGAGATCTATAGCACTCACCAGAGTCTGAGCTTCTTTTTCCCATAAGACCAAAAAACAGCTCATCTGTTTCCCCTAATAAAGAGAAATCAAATTATTGCTTTTATTCCACAAACACACTCATTGGTTTATAAGGATGGAGTTATGCTGAATCTCACTTTTTGCTGCAGTTTTCGAATCTTCATCTGTAAGGCAAAGAGGAAATACAAAATCATGTAACAAATTCTTCCAAAAACAACCGAATAACAACAAACCTTTACAGTTGACAATTTGATTTACCAATTTTACCATTTTATCGTCAGTTGTTATTATAATAAATAGTACAAAATATATTATAAAAAATAGTAAAAAAAAATAGAAAATACATAAATAAGATTATATTAATAACAATCTAGCCAGTATTTCTTTTGCCGTCAACCACAGAAAGCTCCCAGATCCGGTTCTGTCTGTTCTGCTTCAGGTCTTCCAGTAATAACATTTTCCAAAAAGAAATTTACCATTTGATTCACCAATTTCACCATTATATTTCTAGTCGATGATATAATTGTTTTTAACTAGTACAATTGAAAATACATAAATGAAGCCAGCAGATATATTCACAACAGACTGACCAGCATTTCTTTTGCCCAGCATCCCGTAAAAGCTGTCAGGATCCGGCTCTGCCAGTCTCCTTAGAATGTTCTGCTTCAGGTCTTCCAGTAACAAAGTTTTCCAAAAACAAAATTTACTATTTGATTTACCAGTGTCACCATTTTCTCTATAGTGATATTCTACAAACAAAACAATAAAACATAAAATGCATCAAATAAAATCAGCAGATACATTCACAGCGGACTAACCAGAATTTCTTTTGCCCAGCATCCCGTAAAAGCTGTCAGGATCCGGCTCTGCCAGTCTCCTTAGAATGTTCTGCTTCAGGTCTTCCAGTAACAAAGTTTTCCAAAAACAAAAATTTACTATTTGATTTACCAGTGTCACCATTTTCTCTATAGTGATATTCTACAAACAAAACAATAAAACATAAGATGCATCAAATAAAATCAACAGATGCATTCACAGCGGACTAACCAGAATTTCTTTTGCCCAGCATCCCGTAAAAGCTGTCAGGATCCGGCTCTGACTCTCTCCTTAGTATGGTCCGCTGCAGATCTTCCAATTTTACAGTCTGCTGAAGATATATGAATAAAATAGTCAGTTTCCCTGGGAGGAAAAAAAACATCTCTGAAAATCTGCTTGATTTACGAATCTCAGGAAAACCTACGTCTGAGGAGGCTGTGCGCGATCCGGTTTCTTCGCGTCTGGAATGACTGAAGTGAAGTTTCATGATGAGGAACAAAGTCACCAGAAGCAAGCCTCGTTTCATTTTCTGAGCAGCAACTGTCCGAAAATATTCACAGTTACTCTTTTGTTTGTTTATTATTAGGAGTGGTATTCAGGAGAAACGAGACTTTAAGAAAAAGAACACATCTAATTGTTGCGAGCAAAAAACAAAACAAAAACTACTGCGTAAAGAAGCGCAAATAAAGGTTTTAACTGACAAAGACATGATTCATCCAGGTTTGCTTATTTTTGACATAATTTTTAAAAAACATAAGACAGCATAAAAGCAGACTGCAAACATAAATTTACTTTATCAAAAACGATTTCAAACATACAGAAATGTAAATTTACCTGTTTTTTCTTTCTTTTTTTTTTTTTTCCTCTGGCAGATTTGTTAAATGCGTCAGCTGCGTGCGCTCTGCTGCGGAGTGGAGTAGATATGCGCTAAGCTCCAGTCTTGATAAATGAGACGTCCGCACTTTGCTGCATTAAATATTAGCCAGAAACCTACGTAAAGCCAATCAGCAGCTGGAGCGTAGGAAGTGTAACAGGTCTTACGTCACGTCAAGCTTTTCTCCTTGATGGTTGGGAACACCTCGCCCCTCCTCACCCCTGGACATGAAATAATAAAACGAGTTGGTAAGGTAACGGGAATGGGTTTAGGAGCAACCACATGTAGGGATATATAAGGCGTTAAATGAAAGTGGGTTTACATATTTTACAACATCCTCTAGCTTTGGCTTTGACTTTGACGCATGTATGGACTAAACTTTTTGACAATGGCTTTTTCAAATTATTTTCCCAAGATATTTTCGTTTTCTCAAGAAGCATCATCAGAGCTAGTGATGCACATATCAATCAAATCAGATATGGAAGTAGCCAACTTTGTCTTATTTGACTTTGGTCGTTGATTAGCAGACTGGAAATAGACTTTGTTTATTAAATGCAGGAAAAGTATGACCTATCATTTTTCAATATATTAATTAATTAACCAATAGCGAAATACCCTGCCAGTATTTAGATCTAGTGCCACACAAGGTAGCAAATATGCTGGCGTTGAGTTACATGTTCACTGAGGCTTTTCCACACAGTAGACATAGACCTGGCTCAAGGGTGGCATGAGACAAAAAAGAAAAAAGAATATGTTAGCTGAACATTGAAGGAGTTTCTATTTGGTATTTGTGTGTCCACTCAGTGGACACTGAGCAGCACTGGGGGCTCTCCTAGTGCAGCATTCATGTCTTTTCTCTTTTGATTAGTCCAGTGGATAAGTAATAAAAACAATTTTTTCTTTTGATGCCAACATGTGTTCAGCCTGAGAAATTCATGATAGAGCCACATACCCATGTTAACTGGATGTACTGGTTCAGATTTTATTTTAGTTTAATAAAATAAAAATAAAAATAAAAAAAGGAGAGGTGAATCGTATGGATTGATGGGTTGGGACGATGGCGCAAAAGAAAGGGTCAATCTTGAAACTCCATCTTCTGTCCTATTACAAACTACTACCTTTTTAATTGAACTTGCATCAAAATTGTATCCATTTTTTGACAGTAGAATAAAAAATATAGAGTAGTTCAAACTTAAACCATCCTCAGTAAATTGTAATTAGCTGAGAGAATCTCAATCGATCCATCTCTTTTCATTATAATACCCTAGAAGCATTTTTTTATTTCCTTTAGTAGTAGCTGCTAGTCATTCTGTATCCTTATGTCTTAACATGAGCGATTTTCATTTCTGTCCACTGATTGCTTTTATATTGTATTTGTGGCGGGAGACAATACATTTCCATTCAGATGCAGGGGAAATTCAAAAACCTTTGCTACTGGCTTCGTTTTAGCAACGAGGTTTGGGTTTCATCTGAAACTGTGCTTGAAAAGCTGTAAACCAGGCACAGAACCTTAAGAAAACATCTATGATGTAAAAGTGGATTCAGGAGTTACTTAAAACTGTGTCTGATAATACACATCTTCACATCCAGACTATGCAGGTTAGCTTTTCTTTTTTAGAAGAAGCAGTATTTTTTGTTGTTGTAATAACAACTTTTTTTAAATAATAAAAGTAATAACCTTACTGTCATAGGACTGATTTAACTGATTTTACGACCTGCCTTGGGAAATATAATTAAAAAAAAAAAGTTTACGTAACAGTTAAACCTTTTATGTTTTTCGTATTTTCCCTATGGCGACAACATAAGCATCATGCCAGACCTTTAAGTGAAAACATTGTAGAATGTTGGCCCTCAGAGTGAAACAAAATGCGTTTTCCTTTCAGGTTCCCTACAGTCTATACTGTTACCTGCTAATTACACAAGGCAGTCTAATTTATGCAAGTCTTTTATTACAGACAAGACACAAAGTGGTTTTAAATTTTAAACAGCAGATGGTGATGCCACCTGTTGTAATGCTTCAGCAATCAAATTACATTCTTTTCAAATAAATGACTGGTGGACCGTGGGCTGCACAAAGCCACATTTATTAGCACTTGTTACCTTGCAGCAGGAAATTTGAAGTCCGAATCCCGCCTGTGACCTTTCTCAGCAGAGTTTCCATGTTTTCCTGGTGAAAGTGTCAGCTCTCTCTGAGTTCTTTGGCTTTGCTGCCTAATCCAAAACAAGTGTATGTTTGGTTGTTTGACCTCGAAATTATGACTGAGTTTTTGAATGCCTGGTTGGGTATATTGATCCTGTCATGAACAGACAACCTATTCAGGGTGCAGTGAATCACTGTGCAACTAATGGAACCTGCAGTCGAATGTTTTGACTCCAGCTCCGTCTGTCTGTCCATCCAAAGTCAATGAGCTTTACATGAGCATAACACAATAACAGATTATGAAACAAGCAACTAACATATTTAACCAATTTCCATAATCAAGAATGATCATCAAATATACATCAAATATAATAAACAACGTTCCAGGTAGTATTAATCAAAGTGGGATTTCAGCTGGGATTTATAGAAACTCTGTGTTTTGCAGTTTTTTGGAAGTTTGTAACAGGTTTATGAGAGCTACTTCTCTATGTTTGATTCTGTCTCATAAGCAGGTCAGAGCCAGAAAACTTGAGTGGTCTGGAAGGTTGATAAACCGTTCTTTATAAAGTGATTTATAAAATAAGTATTATTTTCTAGTGTGAGGACTTCAGACTTTAGAACTGGAGTGATGTGCTCTATTTTCCTAGCTTAGTGAGGACAGATCCTAGATCAGCTGCAGCTGTCTCACTGACTTTGTTAAGTTAACTGTTCAAACACTACATTTTAAATAATTTTGTCTATGAAGGGAAGGGTGGAGATTGGCCTGTATTTCTGTAGTAGTGACTTGTCCAGATTGTTCTTTTTTAACAGTAGTTTGATAGCTGCTATTTTTAAATCTTGTTGAAAGGAGTTTATTATTTGATATAACAAATAACAGGCAGAATATTTTTTAAGGAAAGTTGTGGGTATTTCTTTGGTAGTTGAGAATCTAAAACACCTTGAGAAACCTGAAATGAAAAGTGCATCATATATCTTTTTGTGCCTCTTTGCACAACATTTAACTGAGTTTAGTAAGCACTGCAGGAAAGGCATAATTTTTTAAATAATCATTTTCAGGAAAACGACACTTAGTACTCATTTAAATATGGAAAAGACATTTTAATGTTTTCAAAATAAATAAATATTGAAACCGACAAAATTGACACTAAAAACACCATCAAACAATTAAGAGTTCAAACCAAACCCATCACCCTTTTTTTTTGCAATCACGCATCCAGTTACAGTTGCGTTTGTGTATGTGAACTCATTGGAAATGCAAATGAGTGTAAATACTTGAGTAAAGTAAACTTTGATAACAGGCAGGTGGAATTATGTTGCAGAAATAACTAGCTGCAGCCCTTGGGGATTTACACCAACAGCGCAACAGGAACGAATTCGCATACATAATTTTCCTAAAAAGGTTAACGACTGTTTTATCAATGCTTCCTTTTACTGTATTTGTTTTCCTCCTAATGGTGCTGAAGGTGTGGTTGAAATGAAGGGACAACGGCCGTGTGGAGGTATGGGAGGGGAGATCTAAAGGAAATAGTGAAGTC
Organism: Gambusia affinis; assembly: GCF_019740435.1. Lineage (NCBI taxonomy): Eukaryota > Metazoa > Chordata > Actinopteri > Cyprinodontiformes > Poeciliidae > Gambusia > Gambusia affinis. The sequence goes on from NC_057868.1 coordinate 6,342,418, forward strand.
ATTAATGGCATATTTACATTATTGATGAAGATAATTTTTTTTTTTTATCTCCCGTGGTAATCAAAGTGACTCTCCTCTTGCAGCACAGGAAAGAGCGCTAGTGGCTGTTTATCCACAACATACGCTTTCATCTAACCAAAAGACAATTGACTATGAGCTACAGGGCTGGAGGTGCTGCAATGCATCACAGATATTGTCAGCTGCCCTCTGGACGTCTGAACAATATGACGTGAATTCTCCACTCGTATGTTCCTTGGATGTCACCTTTTCTTGATACCTGACTCCCTATCACATTTGTTGCACTCGTATTGTGTATGGATTCCCCTCGGAGTCCCAGACAGCCTAACATGTTGCAGGGCAATCTCTCACCTTGACAGGTCAGCGGGACGGTCAACAAGCACTGTTCTGACACAATGTGAGATCGTTTGAACTACTTTCACAGCAGCCGTGATGCATTGGTAGGGACGAGTAGATAAACCTGTTGATTAGGTTTAGAGAGGGTTCAGATTTTTTTTCTCAAAGATTGTGTGTGGTCCACTTCGTTTGATTAGTATCTTACCAACAAAATAACACAGAAAGACTTACGTCAAGATTAGGGGTGGAGTCTTATTTTAGGTTTTAAGGTCTATTAAAAGATATATTTCTGCATCAGAGCACTGCCACCTAAAATATAAAAAACTGTGTTAAAACAATGCAAAATATCCAGCTGTCTTCTGTAAGGTCATTAACCCAACATTAAGCATGAACAATTTATCAGGTTACAATATTAAAATAAGCAATGACACAAAGGAGTACATGGACATACTGATTAGTATATTGATTAGTTGGGTTAATTAACAGATTGTGAGTTGCTAAGGACTCCACAATTAGCACAATAATTAACACTAAATATTCCCTTCTAGACATCTTTAATTTCTTCAAAAACAAAAAGCAACAGCACAATCGATACAATTAATTATAAACACAGATAAAAGTCAGGCTCCTTTCCCTCCTCTCTGGGTTTCCACATTAGCATCTGTGCTAACAAAAGAGAAGCTACAGCTACTCTCTGCCAACAAACTAACTAGCTTGCGCAGTCACGCGAAGTTCTGTTGTGGGGAAGTAGCAGTAGTGTAGTAGAAAGTTAGAGGAGGGATGTGAGCAACACATACATGAGAATGATTGGCAGCACTAAGATCCACTTCCTGGCTCTGATGGGTTGTTTCTGGCCAAGATGTGTGTTTCTCTTGATGGCTGTAGAATCACAGGGAGAAGGAACTCTTTAATGTCTCTCTACCAAAGGTGAGGAACTGCAGTTTTCCTTTACCGTTTCAGGCATGGCCGTATCTGTTGGAATAGATTAATATTAAAATCTTATTGCTTTGTAGGAACAGACCAAAGCTGTTCCACAACCTGAGCAAAACAATTTACATCTCATCAGAATTTCACAATTTGCGTGAGATTACAAATGATTGGATTCTTCAAATTAAATTTGGTGAAAATTCATTCAGATAAACAACTTGCTCCACAGTTTGTGTTTCGTTTTAAAATCTCAATAAGTCTAAAGATGCTGTTGTCATGCCCTCTTTGAGACGTTGTTAGTTTTTATGTTAACACAAAATTGCATGTTTGGGTCAATGTTCATTTTCTGAGCTTCCAATTTGGATTTGTAGTGCCTTGCAAATCCTTATCAAACAGCTTGAACTTCTTATTTTTCATGCTAAACAAGCTTTACTTCATGGCATTTACATGGTCGAAAATACCAATTTGAATTGGAGGACAGGCATAGTTGTACATTTGTACTTAACCCTTTTTACTTTGATATTCCGAAATAAAATCCTGTGGAACCAGTAGCAAGTCCATGCAAATGCAACCATGAAAGCAGACTCTCAAACCTTTTTGTCACACTTCATTTGATGTTTTAAAGCAGCAGATAGAGCCTGCAGCACCACCACACCGTGATCCCTCTTTCTGATTGAGCTGCCAGTCATCCATTGGTGCAGACTTTAGCAGCACGAGAGTGAAAAGATAAAGTAACTTCCAGTCTGGACTTCCAAGGAGAGAATGACGTAGTGGCCCCTACACGGGAAAATGCTATGAAGAGACTGTGCAAGCCAACGCAGCAAGAGGCATGCGTGAAGGTGCGAAAACACAATAAAGAGGCGAGAAATCACAGCGCAGATTTAGCTGTATTCATATACAATATGGCGCTTTGTACAAAGTGCAGAAATCTCTGGCCAATAACTCCAAAGGGTTTTCTGAAAGTGTGACACACTCTTCTGAGCCATCTTGCTTTTTTTAGCCTTCATGTTGCTCATGGCGACGTGAGAGCTAAAAAAAAAAGAAAAATAAAAGCAGGTCTTGATTCACCATGGTAGATCATAAGAAACACCTGACAATAATTGACTTAATGGGTACTAATCAAGTGGGGGAGTTTTAACTGTGAGACCACTTTATACCCCTCCTAGGGGGCACGCAAAATGACTTTGATGGATGCAGTTTTTTCTGCTCGCTCTCCTCTGGGATCTTTGACTCACAAGGTCCTGAAGTGTCACTTCCATCTAAATGTTAATTTGAAGGCTGCTTTTTCAAAGCTGCCATGGACGTTGATGTTTTTTGATAAGTCATTTTACGTAAGGTGATTTTTTTGCATAAAACCAAATAATGGCGATGTCTGAGCTATAATAGTTTTTTTTTGTGTGTGTGTGTGTGTGTTTTAAAATGTGTTTTTTAGGTCCATACTGGGAAAGAAATCTTTTGTTCCAGTCCTACAATAGCTGGAAACAGGGGAAAAAATAAGATGCTTTGATGCTTTTGAGACCTTTGAATCTCTATTTAGAGAACTGACCTTTTTTTTTGGTCTGTTTCAAAACTGTATTGCCTATTTTTCAGCCACTGAACACACTCTAGAAGACACATTAGTCTCCTGTCCTGGTTATCACCAGGCGCAATCAGCATGTCTCATACTGTCTCCCCACTTTCTTATTTACACTTCAGTACATAAAATTGTTGCAATCAGGATAACTCACATAGGAAATTGTTTTAAAACTAGAAAGTATCATGTTTGAGTAGAAACAGAGATCTGAATCAAACAAACTTTTGGCTTTATAGGTTCTTTGCTTTGGTGGCAAAAGTTTGACTATAAACCAGAGGTGCTGTTCTCCACATCATAAAACACAGGGGAAGCCTGGACACCTTACATTGCCATAAAGTTAATCAGTGAAGTGAAAATAAGCTTTCAGAGTATTTGTTACCTTGTTGTTCAATGTAGCTTCCCTGAGTCAATTCAACTCAGTTTATTTACATGCAGTGCCAATTCACAAAGTCAAAGTGAATTCAATCAGAGACAGATTCCAACATCCATCCCAAGCGATCACAAATTGATTGGTTATTGTTCAGATTGGTTAAAAAAATAATATCCAAGGAAATCCAGCAGATTTTTTACAAGCATGTAAAAATGGTGGACACAGAAGAATCTTCCCATATTAATAAATGACTATTGTAGCTCTTTTGGTGGCTTCATCTAAGACAGAAACAAAGCTAAGCAGAAAAGCTCTGAGCTGTTTTTCCAAGTCTACGGGATAAAAGACAGTACATGCAGTTGATCAAAGTAAAGCTCAGCCAATAGCTCTGTATGAGACACAGGGTTAAACACTGAACGACACTAACCCAGCCGATGCAGTCCTCCGGGAAGGTGTCCCAACCAAACATAGAATAAATGTCAGAGCAAATATGAAATTAAAAGTTTAAACAACAGCAAAAAATGCAAAACTGGAGAAAATGATAGGAATATAGCAGAGTTAGGAAACGCTCAGTTTGTCAATCAGCAGTCCAAGTCTGTAGCAGCATGACTACAACTTAAGCCAATCTTAGTGAGATTTAACAAACAGGAAGGTTTTTACACTAGTCTCAGAAATAAAGTTTCTGGCTCATAGGCTAAAAGTGGAAAATAGCTTGATCATTGGTAGATCATTAATGCTTCACACATTAACCCATGTTGCAGAAAGATTTATTCACCAAGGTGCAATTTACCAATTCATTAGAAAAAAATCTAATGAAAATGCACAAAGAAGGTTTACATATTATAACAGCAAGACTTTAATAGAGACCAATATAATGCATTGTGATCAACATGATATTAGCAACTGAAAATGTAAGAAAAGGCAGAGAATTGTACATAATCACTTGCATGCTAATGCAAAGTATTTGCATTAGCACAGAAATGAGAAACTGCTTTTTGGTGTGCACAGGAGACGCGATGATTTAAAGATTGTAGTTTTGAGAATGTCCTTTTTTTTCTAAGAAATGCATTAAAATGACTAAGAAAAACTGTAATTGCCATGATTATAAATGCTGTAACATTAACAGAGTAACTGTTCTTACTCTTGTTTAATCTTTCCTTCCTGCTCACAAATTGTGTCAAGGGCAATTATGTAGTCATGATGAGCAATTGAGACAGGAACCATGAACCACTCTTGTGCTTCTCACCCTTTAAATCAAACTAAACATTTATCACTAGGATTTAATGAATTGTCCCTTTTCCATTGGAAGCATCTACATTCTTTTGTTCCTACATATAGAGATGTATTTAAAGATCAAGAAGATCTTTACTAATGCCAACGTGTGAATAGAACATTTTCCGGGATCATTCTAGAAATAATGTAGACCACACTGACAGTCCTTGTTTTCACAGCAGATGATACCAAAATGATCTGAGATAGTTTGTTTTTCCCATTTCTAAATACACAACAGTTTAATTCTAATTTTAGGTACATAAAAATGTTGATGTGTTTTGAGTGAGTGACCTGAAGGTGGCTCATTTCAAAATGTGTACGTACGACTGCAGACTAGAGACACAAAACAGCATCGCTGCAAGATCCAAAGGTGAGTTCGGCATGAAGGCAGTTTCAGTGACAATGATAAACTTTGCTGTGAACAACCCCTTTTTTGCTGCACTTCGTCTTAGTTTCTCAAGAGACCAAGTCAAGTCAATGAAACATATTATTCATGAAGCAGTCACCTAGAAACTGCTGTTATTGCTTTCATAATGAATGAAGGGTTCGCCCTCGATCAATACTGACATAGCAACACTCCAGCACTTACTTTTACAAGGGAAGCTGCAATAGTTATTGACAAGACTTGATCAAACTTCTGATCAGGTCTTGATAAAGAAAATAATAAAATCATTTTCGACCTACGCACAGCCTGCACACAAATTTTTGAATGGTTGTCAGTTCTGCACTATCAATTTTTCCTTATGGTCAAAAGACTAATATGTTCTACTGGAACACATTACTACTGGTATTTTAAGAACTGGAGTCCATATTAATTTAGAATGTAGAAAACTGACAGATGAAGCACAGAAGACATCTTCCTTATCTTTGCTCTTGGGGGTGCAGCCAATCAGAGCCAGGGGAAATTCATAACTCTGCCAAACACCAGCTGTCAAGTTATACATATGTGTTGTACATTCTCTGGACTATTTTTGATATTCTCTACAAGAAAATCTGCAAATATCCAGATTTTCCACAAATATATTTGAGTTACGTTCCTGATGAATACATAAATACTCAACAGGTTGGAGTCCACTCTATATCACAAATCAAAATAAAATGAGTACCAAACAGGAAATCCTTCACTTGAAAATATTCATGTGCTCTGGTGTCATCTGTGTCCACATCTTAAATCTACGAGGCCGACAATTAATAAGATTGAAAAATATGACAATGTAAAAAATAAAAGTTCAGCCAATAATTTTCTGAGCCAACAAATAAGTTAAACCACGCAGAAATCTCTTCCAGTTCTTAAATCCAAGTAAACAGCAAATTAAAGTAAAAAACAAAATTACTAACGTAAATGGTAAAGAATATTCTTCAGGAGTTTAATAATGAATTTGGATTTTAAACTACAAGAGTGCGCCATGAGTGATTTTTCTAAAGACTATTTTTATCTTTTTCTACCAAAAATGGGTAAACACCAATTTGTTTCACATCTCAACATTTTTCCGCACCACAACAGACTGACAGATTGTACAGCATCTATGCTTTATTGTACAAATGACTCTGAGATGCAGCTTGTTATGCCAACTTATAATGAGCCATTGTATCACTTTATACATACTCTAATGATGTTGATGCTCATTAACCAATAATGAAGTGCATGGAGACTCTATTTAAAAACACTTAGGGAAAGGAGGGAATGTAGACATATTTAACTCATCTATTTTCTTTCTGTTTAGCTGATAAATAATTACATTAGAATAATTTATTGTAGAATTGTGGAAGATTGACTGGAAGACAAATGTGGCTGATGCTACTTTGTGATTTGTTTTTGAAATTAATTTAATCCAGCTGTGGCTACTATAAAGTAGCTTGCCGATGAGCATGTGAATTGGGGCGGCATGAGTGGGAATCACTGGATGTTGTATGAATAACTTTGGGGTCATCTGGACTTGGCAAAGTGCTTCACAAGTAGAGGTCATTTACCACGTTCAAAAAGCTGCCAAACATCTTGAAGCGATTTGACGTGACGATCATTTTCGAAGCAGAACAAGTGGCGTAATTCAATTTCACCTGGTCATTACGCTCTCCTATCACAATCTTGTTTCTTGTTTTGGCGATTCATTTCAAATTTCTTGCGTATATTTGATACATTTTTATTTTTTCTTTCGCAACTTTTATCACTCTGCTCTGTTTCAGTGAAGGCACATACAGACAGATAAAAGCTTTACCAACCCCGCCCCCGCCACACCTAAACACACACACTCACCCACATCCACACACACACACACATGACTGATGGCCTTGGGCTCTCCTCTGTAAATGACAAGTGCCATCCATAACAGGCAGGCAGGACTTGGTAAAGAGATTAAGTTCATAATACAAGATGTCCTGGTAAATACAGCTGGCACCACGTCTGTAGACACGAAGGCAAATATCTCCATTCATATCGGATTGTTGATTATGTTGCAGGTTTGTTTTGAGGGCGTGAGGGAGTGTCCTCGACGCGGCAGATGGACTTCACCTTTATTCCACCTCACTTACTGGAGAAAGTCTAAGCGAAAGGATGTAAGAGAGAGCTAACTGCGATAAAAACTGATAAGATACCAGGAGGAGGAGACTTACAGTCTATTGTGAGCAAATCTAGGACATTATAAACTCATTATACACGACTATCTGATAATCACATACATTATAATTCATTATAAATCTGGCACAACTGGATAATGACGGTTTTATCTGTCGGGGCCATCTCCTGATTATAACAATCATACAGTGATTTGCTTATGAAAATAAAGCATCCAGAAATAGACCCACAGCTGTACGGAGCAGCGCCGCTTTCAGCTGTTCAATCATTTTACCTTATTAGACATTATGTCGCTGTTAATCGGAAGCCAGCATCGCTTCAAGTAAAGTACTGATCAGCACATCTTTGGAAGCATCAATGAGCGACGGCTGACTAAGGCTGTCTGTTCAAAAGATGAAAGTCAAAAGACAAGTGCAAAACCTTTTCCTAGCTGAGCAGGATTAAGTTGAACAGAACCTACAGTGTTTGATGTCTCACTGTTAAAGGTTCTTCTTCAAAGACTTCACACCTCACGCGAAAAGCCCTTTGACAAGCTTTCAAACTGCGATCTGTTGACTTGCTGTCACTGTAGATTGTAATTCCTTCTCCAAGGTGAGAGTCGAAGTGGAGGTTGGCAGTGGGTGCTGTTTATGCCTCTTTCTGCGTGTCCGCTCTTTGTTTGCCAAGAAAAAATCAGAAAAATAAAAACGTAATTTTTGTTGAAAACTTTGTCAGGCAGAGGCCAAGGACAAAATCATGACCATGCTTGTTGCTCTATCTAACCTAAGCTTCCCCATGCATCAACAACATCCATCATCAAAATATTATGTTTTGTTTAATATTAACAGTTCTTTCTTTATTATAATTGGCAACCCTCCATACAGGGGAAAAAAAATCAAATAAATTTTTTTTTAATTGTATTTGATAATAAATAGAAACATTTTTGAGTGAAAAAAGCTCTTTCCATCTCTCTTCTCTGCTCCTTTGTGATTTGCCTTGTAGGGTTACAAAAAATAATAAAACAAATCTGACCTCAGGCTCTATTTAGAAATACTTTTATGAATCTGGATAGTATATGTGGCTCTGTCTGTCATTGAAAATTAACATCCTGATGGACATTTCTGAAAAATCTGTCCTCATTATTCCTTTTATTTTTTCCTTCATCTGACTTTCTCTCAGTCCTAAGTGATCTCTCTCTCTCTCTTTTCTTTCTCTGGCACTTTGTGGAACAAAGGTGTGTGTTATGATCTTTCAATAATTGAGGAGCACATGGTTTAATTTGACAATACTAAAGTAGTGTGGTTACAAAAAAAAAAAAAAAAACATTTGTAAGTGTTTCTTGGGAGGAACAACTTTTTGGAGGAGGAGTGCATTCACCCCCCCTCTACAAACCCAAATTCTTTTTCTCATTTTTTAAAACAAATACCTAAAAGTCTAGAAATGTTACTTTTTATTTGTACTTTTTTGTGGATTGTCAATTGTTGATTTGTTCTTGTAAGATATTCCAAGCAAACTGGATGGAGAGTGTTAATGGACATAATTGTTGAAGTGTTAATTGGATTTTTGGTTTGGACTTTGACTGGACCGCTCTAACAGATGAACATGATCATCCCGCTCTAGCTGGTGCTTCATGTTTGAGTCGTTTGAGTCACATTGGAATCCATAGTCCAGCTTCTAACATGTTTTCATCCATTTTGTCTGCATTTACTTCCATCTGTCTTCCCATCACATCTATAAAGGTAGCCAGCTGTGCAGGCATTTACTTAGTTATATCAGATTAAAAAAAACAGAAAGGTCCCATGCAACTTTACCAATAGAAACATCAAGTTTTGTGGCTGTGACATGGAAACAAGACAAAATAAAAATAAAAAAAAGAGACAAAATAAGACATGTGAGTATCTTTGCAAGGGGAAATTAATCAGATGTTGTATATGGTTCACTTTACATGCTGCTGCTCTCATTTAAAGTACAGAAAGACAAAAGTGGCAAAGGAATGACAGATAATTAGCGAGTGTCTGTCAGATCAGGATCCTGCTGAATGACAACATTATTTGTTTCCTTCAGTCAGCAAGCCATCGCCTAATTAACAGTGGCACCCCATCTTTCACTTCATCTCCAGCGTCTGACCGTCAAGCCTCAGTGTCACCATTTCTCCCATCTCCCACTCGCCCCATGATCATTTTCATCACCCTCATTTCCTGAGATGCTGCAAGGCTTTACACTCAAGCATTATGGGGGATTTAAATAGAACAGTCACGGGAGGACATCTGTGACTCAGTGTGCCTTTTGGCCAATCACAACATGAAGGAGTTACAGTACGAACAGCAAACCTGCCGTTGGAGCCTGATTATCAAAAGATTTAGTATTTTGTTAACGGAAAGTTGTAAAACTAAAGTTAGGAATTGGAAGTTGTAGAGATTGTTGGTTACATTTACATCCAGCTCCATCTACAACAAGCTCTGGGCTTTAAGGTCACACTCTTCTCACCTTAAAACGCTACAGTCTGGCCCTAGAAGAGGCAGAGTAGAGAAGCAGCATGAAACACACGGAAATCATGATATTTATATTTTTATCTACATTTTTATCAGTACTTAGAGCAAAGAATCATCATTTTGTTTCTGAATTTAATGAATTCAATTTATTCCCACTAAAGGTAAAGATAATTTTGACTTGACTGCCAGCTCTCATGATGTAGTGCACACTACTCTTCAACACCTAAGCTTTCTGTCTTAAGAGGATGCAGTGCTACAGCAGCTGACTGCTCAGCTGCAAATTTTAGTTTATTTGACAGACTCACTGCTGACAGCAAGTGATTTAATGCATTACTGCAGTTTTGTAGTAAAAGAAAATATGTTTCTGGAGACTCTTCACTGCATTTATTTCTGTCACCTGAAAAGCTACCGACAGACAGGCCACTAAGCTGGCACTTGTCTCACCTCAAAACTTTCCAGTCATGACCAAAGTTTTTGCAAAATCATGTGACTATTTACCTCACGCTCTCACTTAAGGGTTTGTGAATCTTTGCAAAGTTGATCTGGTTCCGTTTGACTTTATTATTGAGTACTCTTCCAAAATTTTGAATTCCTTAATGCAAATAAAAAATATCATGCAATGTTTAGGATGCTTTACTGCTTTTTAAAATTGCACCGAAAGAAAAATCCATGCATTGCCTCTTACTGCCGAGGTGTGGCCGGTACTTATCTCCGGTAGTCACTGGATAAGAAGGAGGGAACGCCACAGACGGATCACCAGTCCATCACGGAGAAACACAGGACACACACGCATGTATACACACACCCCCCCACACACAGCAGACGTCACAGCAGACAATCAGATGATGAGTTCCTTTACTTGTTCAGTAGGTTTCTCAGATGGAGATGCCTAAAGATGAAACGAGTTATCATAGAAGCAGTTAAATGTATTTTTATTGTTGTGCACTGATTGCATGTTACCAAATTCATGAATAAATATGAAGGCACAGAAATATTTCTTAGTGCACTTGTTTTTGATAAAAACTTGACAGCAAAACTAAACAAAAACTGAATAACAGTTTGGGTTTAGTACTTGAATTTATTGTATTTTTAATAAAGCATATTACTTAAAAAACATCTTAATGGAAATTACAAGGACAGCTTGCAGAGACTTTACATGCAATGACAACTCAACCAAAACACAAATGGGCTGCATAAAAGGAACGATTAATAAAACTCAATTCAGACTTCCGTATCATCTCTTTACTCTTAGAGCATATGTTTGATCAGTTTACTCAAAATAAAGTGGTGCAACAAAAACTTTCCTTATGTAACAGGGAGGTCCTGTTACATAAGGAAAGCGCAGCCCGAGAATAATTTTGAGTGGCCCAAGATAAATCCAACAAAGTTGGCACATCAACACAGGCAAACAAAGCAGGCTGACAATTTTCCAACACATTTCAAAAAGAGGCAACAAATGTAAGTCTTAAAATGATCAAACATTACAGAGCGAACTGTCTTTTTCCACTAGTCCAAATTCAGAGTCCAGAAGCGGCTGATCCACACTCATCCCCATGGTTATCAACAGTGACTTTTCCATCAAATCCAAATCGCTGTATGCCTCTGCCACTTCCTGCCACAGGTCAGGAAGAGAGCCAGTTATTCCTCTGAATAAAACATCAAACAGATGGGTTTAACTGAAATATAAAATATCAACTAAAATATTTAAGGCAGCAAAGAAATAGAAATTCTGTTTTATCAGGATTACTTGCTGTAATCCTTTCACACCGTTGAACCTGTACAGGCTTCACTACCACCATCTTGCCATCTGGACCTGGTTTTACACCCAGTGAAATCCAGAACCGGAAACTTTGTGTTTATAATGAATGTTCATTACATGGAAATCACACTGAACTATCTTGAATGAAACTCATCTTTAAAGCCTACAGTTCAGGGTTTCCATTGAATTGCTGTTCTGCTTCAGTAACAGCTGTGAACAGGAATAATGACTGGCACACTGAGCTGGGACAAGTGTGCCGTCTGGAACTGGAGAGCCACTGTATGGCTGCACATAGCAGAACCAGCCACACAGCAACAGCTGAACGTCACCATTATAGCTCTGAGGACTACCTGTTGAGAGATCGTTTTCAGTCGTTATGCATTTTGTTAAGGCTTTCAAACTGTTTTTGTTCTTTTTTCCCAAAAAATATTTTTATTAGAATTTTCTGCTATGTAGACATACAAGAAAAAAAAATTAAAAAATTAACACAATGGCGTCCTTCTCCCTTAGCCCCACCCCCAAAATATAATAATAATAATAATAATAATAATAATAATAATAATAATAATAATAATAATAATAATAATAATAATAATAAACACAAACACACAAAACCCCAGGGCTCACTATCTACACAAAAAGAAAGGAAAGATTAAGTTTACATGTCACATTGTTCGATAAATTAAAGGAAGAGGGACCAAATATCATAAAAGTCTTCAAGTTTTCCTGTTGTTATATAAGTCAGTTTTTCCATTGCCAGGTTGTTGCTCAGTAGTTTGATCCATTCATTTATCTTTGGTCTTTCTGGGTTCCTCCATTTCAGAGCAATCAAATGTTTAGCCTGCAAAAGGCAAAAATTTACAAGCTTCTCTCTCTTTATAGGTATTAAGGCTTTCAAACTATTGGCATGAAAAGGCGTGTCCTCCTTAAAACTGTTAAATATACTGTGTTCAACTGGAACTCGTGTTTACAGCACGGGAAGTGGTTCACAGTCATAATCAGTGAATTGGAATATGCTTTTTGATGAGGTTTGTTGTGAGATTGGTCAAATTAACCAGATGTAATATTCTAGTCTTTCTCCAGCTGTAAGCAGAAAATCATAATAGACATAAGTCATGGGTTAAAACTTTCCATTCTGTCCATGATTATCCAAAGAACAATGAAATAAAGGTAGTTATTTTCCAAATCTATCTCATAGGAAATGTTTGAAATAATGGGATAAAGTTATCATAGTTTATAAAAAGCTTAAGCTTAACTAAATAAATAATGGTTTACTACTTCATAATACTTCTTTACACTCCTGTTACCAGCGAAGCATGACTATTGGCTTATAAATTATTGATCTCTCCTCACCATGATGAACAGCTTTGGAGTCGATTCTTTCCATTATTCCTTTGCCATGGATTCATAAGCAATAAAAGTTAAAAGAATGATTGCATACTTAATTTTTACCAATCTGCATCTATCCACAGTTTGTGCTTTATAACTTGATGATATACTGGACATATGTGCCGTTTGACACAAATATCAACAAACACATTAAACTCTTCATAGCACAAGTTCAGCAGCTATGAGCGGATAGCAAGTAGCAGAGGACTTGCCAAGTTCAGGACGCAGTTAATGGGAAAAACACTCTCCACATGCCCATGGTCTTTCTTCCAAAGTTTTGTGAAAGTGAATGTAGCCAGCAGTCCTTTTCCACAGTTAAACAATAGAATTTTCTGAGGACACATCGCACTTTGTGTGGGCAATATATCTAATTGAACTAACACAAGTATAAACAAAAAGTTTGTTCTTTAAGTTTATATGTGTTACAGCTGTAAAAAAAAATGTTTAGGCTGCAAAGACCAAGTTTTTCCATTTAAATTTATCTCTAAATTTTAGACTTCTAACTTCCCAGTCATTTGTCAGTTGTGTGGCTGGAAATTTTATTGTTGATGCATCATTTCTGTCCAGTATGGATGGGAACATTTCTGCAGTGCAGCGCTCAGGGCCAAGTGAAGGGTGAAGCAGCCAGGCTTGGGCTGGACTTTCTGAAGCCCAAAGGTATTCTTCACTTTCTGTCTGGGTTGAGTGATGGAAGGAAAAAAAGAACAAAAAAAAAAACTGACCATGCCTGAGGAAAGGTGTAACGTAAAATCTTTTAGAGAATGCGAGTTTCTGAAATGACTATGTAGCTGTATATCAGCAGCTTTATTAAGAGTTTCAGCAGAATGTGTGCCTTTTTTCAAATTACAAGCTAAATTTATCAATGACATCAGGTGCAGGAGATGCCAGGCTGTGGCAAAGAAAATAATAACTTGCCTGACAACTGCCAATCAGATGTATTTGTGACTCAAAGGTGACCTTTCTTTCTCTTTCTCTTTCTTTTTCCTGCTTTCTTTCTCTCTATCTTGCTTCCTTTCCTTCCCTCAGAAAGTTTATTGTCTATAATCCTATTACAATTGGATTACTTTGTGTTGTCTGCTGTTTGGAATTGACTAAATTTCCCTAAAGAGAGCATGATATTAGTCGGTGGATTCATCCCCCGATCTTTATGTCTGCAATGCGTCTGGAGGTTTCCGCATTGACAAATGTGGCAGGATATTGCCTGAAGTGGTACCAAACAACGGAGGATATGAATGAAACTGAGATCGCTGTGATTCACTTCGACAGAGAGGAGTGAATCGTCTAAGGCTGATGAGAAGCACCTGTTTTCCTCTGAGATGATGTGCCAACATTTTCTTTTTCTTTAGAGAAATCAAACAGGTATATATATATTTTTGAAAAATCAAGCAGTGGCATAAACATTCATCAAAATGAACATTTGAACCAGACGTCAAGCTCAACTAAATAAACTGAGAGCTACGTTCAGTTAAAAAAAACCCCCAACTAATTTTAACCACTCAAGAAAACAAAACAACAGGCACATTTTCCCCCACTGTGTTTTCTCCGTCGTCTCCCGATCTAATTATCTCCTCTGTGATGCACCTGTACCTGCCGCCTCCTGTTTATGGAGGCACACAGTTAAAATAACCTCCGCCTCGACACTAAAACCATCGGCTTTCTTGCTAAGGGGATTCTGTTGCCCTCGCTCTGTGTCTAATGTGTTGTCATATGCAAGTTTTAACGATCTGAGTTGTAATCACGCGATTAAGCTTGCTCACTGTGTCAGAATCACAGGCTGGACTACGTGGCACATGATCTGCTTACACATTTCCTTCAATATATTTAGACCCCTATGACAAATTTTATGTAGAAATAAGTTAACTTTCCATTGAAGCAGTACAAACGTCAGTCTGAAAAATATGAATATAAATGAAGCCAGCAGGTATGATTTAACTCTGCTTGTCCGCTTAAAGAAAAGGGAAACAAAAAGTCAAAAAGGTGTAGCTTTTAGTACAATTTAACTATAATAGCATGCATAGTTGGAATCTACACACTTTTAATGCTAAACATCAGCTATAAAGGTTATTGGTGTTAGCCAGATGCAGCCTTGGGCAGATGCCAAGGTTACTTAAGAGAGTTTTTTTTTTTTTTTTTGTGGGACTGCATTTCGTCAAATCTCCTGGATTTGGAAGGCTGGCAAAGTGAGTGCCTCATGTGAAAACTTGTGTGTTTGGGTTCCGTCTACTTCTTAAATGACAATGACAGTAATATGTACAAGAAATTATTTAGAATGTAATATAAAAACGGAAAGTGGAAAATACCCATATTTTAGTTTACACACAATTATTATATATTCTTTTAATGCTTCAAATATCGGAGCATAATGAAAAAGTATTGAAGCCTAAAACAACTTTGTGTTTACGTGTTTTGTACTGCCCTTTTTTAAATCCTGTCATGTATCTCGGAGACAGACACACCATAATGTATCAAAAGGTTCATAATAACTGAATATATGTGAGAAACCATGTATGAGTCATTCAAAAAGCAGAATAAAAGCAGGGCGACTTCTCCCAGGGATTATTTTTTCAAAGTCCTCTACACTGGGTCTCAAAAACAATCAGGACCCTTAAAATTGATTGGCTTCAATCATAAAGTTAAAATTGTACATATACATATATATGTATATATAAAAGGTGCTTTTATTTGTTAGTGATATTTCTGAACATTTCATAGGAAAGGTACATGCTTTTTGTCAAAGCTGTAAAGATCAGTGTTAATTGCACACAAAAGTTAAAGAAAATCCTAGCACCTGTTCGCTCCTCTAAGAGGCAGACTTTTACTTTGAGGTAACCTCTGCCAAACATCAGAACATCTCTTTCTCTTCAGTTTCCATTTGAGCACTCACGACGACGATGATCTCATGGCATTATTGCCACATCTCAATGCATCGAGCTCTCAAGAGCTGCAGGCTCTCTTTGTAGTGCAAGACAAATTGTGCTGTTGTGGCTTGCAGACGGAAAACAGGGGTTACAAACATGAGGTAGAAGAAAAAGGTGTGTTTAGTCTGTCATTTGTTATTTTCAATGTAAAATATTGTATATTTATCAAGAAATAATTACATTAGTAATAATACATGAAAGTATAATTGTGATGGATTGTCAGTAGATTTTAAATGTATCTACTTCAAAATGCAATTTTAAGTAATCATAAAGAATAAATGTACTTATATCTCAGTATATTTTTATTCACTTCCCTCAACATTATAGGGTTGCGAATAGAGGGGATACATGAATAAATAAACACACAACACTGCAACATTTCGTGAGAGAGCACCACATTTATAATCATCTTTGAGTGGTGACATTTTGGTAATATTTTGTTGCCTTTAAGGGTTACAGCTTATATGCACCATTTAGTTTTACAACACCTCTGATGGCTCAGCAACCATCTGGCCAGTTTATCCAAGGCTCATTCTCACCGGACAGCGTAGAGATGTGGAAGTGGAGCTGCTTGTGAGGCACGCTGTGCGTTCAGTCCTGCTCTTCTGTGTGCTGTTTATATTAGTCTGTAAGGCTTTGGATCATTAGTCTTCGTTACACGGTCCGCCTTGTTACACAGCTCACTACAAACGCCCCGCTTTGTTTTATTTCCATCGATCTCCCAGTCATCACAATAGAGCCATCTAGTGGTTACATTTTGTATTGCTAGTAGGGGGAGCGACCTGCTGATACCGAAGGGTTCAGTATACAAAAAAAAAAAAAAAAAAAAGAATTTAAAAAAGCAGAGAAATAATAATTTATTATTAGAAGTTAGTTACTCACCTCTCACTAAATATGTAGGCTGTCTAAAGAAGAAGAAACGGTTCATGAAAATTTGTCATAGCCTACCATGTAAAAAAAAAATACAGTTGGTATTAGATGTAAAAAAAAAAAAAAAGAAAAGAAAAGAAGTACAAAGACGAATTACAAATTAGAGCAAATGTTCCTACTAACACCATCTGCCTAGATAGTGATGTGTGTGTAAAAGAGGTGTTAATTACATACTTTATCACTTATGTCACAGTGCTGGAGTACATGTAGCAGTGACAGTATCGCAAAAGCCTCAAGGAGAAATCCATCAAGCAGCCAGTGAGTAGATATTTCAGGGGGAATGTCTAGAAAATAGTTTATTCTACTTCTTTCTTTTAACGTGTAAATTATGTTGTTCTAACACTAAAGCTGGTGTAAACTGATGTCATTTAAACACAAATTGTGGCTAAATGAAGATAATCCAATAAAGAATAGCAAAATAATGCCTCATAATGAAATGAATACATCAAGGGAAAACAAATGTATGCTTTCCCCCTGACTAACATTCTCCCTATTACTGGTTTCATAAAAAGCTGTACGGACACATCTATGTACATTTGTACTGTTTTCTGTTTACTTTCTCTGAAGTTGATTTGTTACGGTCTGTAGGCTGTGAGATATTGAAAAGCAAAGATAAATTTCTTGCTTGTGCACACAGTCTTGGAAAATAAATCTGATTCTGAGTCTGTATGGTTGCTTAAGAAACACAATTTAAAGATATGACCCAGTAAATTATTCTTAAACTAAAAGGCCACTGACTGCATAAACACCTCTGGGTAGCATAATTCAAATTTTCAGCCCAGGATTTCACAAAATACAAGTTTTTTTTGTTTTTTATTTAGATGCACAGTTGAGTTTAAAAATGCAATATTATAGAATCAGCAATATTGATTCTATTTTATGCCTGTTTGTTGAAATCAAAAGAGACACATTATGAAAATTGATCAGCTGGTTATTAGTAAATATAAAAATGGACAAGCAACGTTTTACTAAATTTCAGCATAAATTTTGAAGTTTTCCATTTGCATTTGGAGTGCTTTGGACAAGATTCTCGTCTGACTCATTGTTGGAAAGGGTATTATATCGATGACCCCAAATTCATAGAGGATATTGTTGTGGATGGTAAAGTTTAAGAAAACAGCTTTTGTGTATATTCCTGCATAAATTACTCCTTCTGGTTGAAATCCATCCACTCCTAAGATATTCTTTTCTTCTGTTTGGTACTGCTTGAAATGAGGGGAGTGATATGGTTTATGATGTCTGAAAATGATCTGTTGAAATGCTGAAAATGGACCAAATGTTTCATAGCAACCTGACCCAGGAAAGAAAAGGTCCATCTCTACAAAAATGCCTGGCTGAACCTTTTGTTGAAGAGGATTTAATCTTGAAATACATGTTACCAGCAAACTAATGAATCATAGATGTGTCTAAAAGTTGGCTAATTCACCATATGTCAAAACTAGCATGTGATTTGATGAATGTGTTTGTTATTTTTGAAGAGCTAAATAAACAAATGAGAAGATAAGACAACAGTGAGTGATTCATAAAGATTCTGCAGACAATATCATTTCATGATTTATTGACATTTACTTTTTTCACAATAGTTTTGCTTGATATCAATATTTTCCATAAAGTTTTTTTTTTAAATTATTATTTAAATTACATTTATGTTTTAATCACATACACATTTATTGTTTCATTTTCTTATTGCAATAAACAAGAGTAGCCAGAATGAGTCAGGTATTGCTACAGTTTGCCATACAAACTCTGTATCCCTCTGATAATGAAGTTCAAAAATAATTTTATTGGCAAGACGAAATTACACCAAAGCCTCTCGGGCTCTCTCGTTCTCTGGTTCTGCTCGGAGAGAGACTGAGGGCAGAATAAGGCTAAGGCTAGGAGCCTAAACACAGCTAACATGAAGTCCAGAACATGGGAATCAGTTATTTATTTCCCGAATGTGAAAAATGAGGATGATTTAATGGCTGTTTCCACTTTGTGAACATATCTAGGACAATTTGAACATTTCAGTCATGCTACTAGAATGACTGGCCTCACAGGGATGCAAACACTTTGAAGTAGCCGAGTTATAAGATCAGCTCCATGATAAAATCCTTTCCGATTCCTCAAATCAAACAGGATTTTTGTCTCTGTCACTAAGTCAGGGCACTTTTTAGCTCCAGATCACCTCTGTACGCTACTGGTGGAGGGTCAGGAGTGAGGATATACCATCACACACTTGAATATACATGGTACACACACCAACAGGAAGGCAAGCACAAATCTTGGAACAGCATCTCACTCAAAGATGAACTCAAAGATTACTTTCCACAACAAAAAGAGCACAATGGTGGAAGCTGACACTGAGACAACTTCTTCTTTAAGTAATGGCATTAATAATATTCCTCTGCATTTTCACTAGGGTACGCTACTCACAAACAGAAAAAAAAAGCAACGTAGGGAATCCAAATAAAAAAAAACAAACAAACAAACAAAAAACAGCATGTTGAACAGATCGTCGAGCTGAAATTCTTTTACACCTGGTTTTGTACCCTGTTCCCCAAACAGAGATTCCCATAGTTTAAAGGCCCTTTAATATGAAGGGTCGGTCTCTGTGCTGAGCTATGCGTCTGTCTTTTGCTACTCCTCCCTTGCACCATTGAGGGTTCAAGATTCTTAAGGAAGGAAAAGAAAGGCCTGTGATCTGGCATGCTCCCACTCTAAACAACTCCTGACATTGACGTAACAATGATAACAAGTCACTTTGATATAAACTGCTCATTGCATTGCAATATTCAGACAAAGGTAAGACATTAGAGCTCATTGTTTCTCAATGATAGGGCACAGTGTACATCTTGTTCAAAAAAAGGGCTTTCAGCAGGAGCCAGTTGTTGCTTAGCTAGCTTTATCTGGCTTCTCATTTTATCTACTTATTTGTAATTCTGTATTCCAATTGTCTCGGAAGTCGGAGCTCTGATCTGGGAATAGTGTTGGGAATACCACAGCTAAAAGTTGGAAAACCAGTTTTTCCAACTAAAATCGAGATACTCATACCGGTACTTGAGGCTTGCAGCAGTATTTCTGATTTGTGCCAAAGAGTTGCAGTTGTATATACTATTTACATAGCTATGTGAGGACATAACATATCCAACCTATAACCTGCTGCTGCTGAACAACGCAGATGAAAGTTATCACTTTGTTGTTGAGAATTGATCCCTCGTATTTTTCGCCCAACAGTCATATTAGATAATTTGTCCAGTAACAATGACCCCTTCAGGTGATGCTCTTGTATTTCCAACCAACTTTAGAAATGCGACATTTCTTCATACTTCCAAGTATGAAGGAAATGCTTCAAAGCTGCAAGTCAGAAAATTTGCAAATGTTTTGGCACTAGTTACTGTTTGTGGCGTTACCAGTGGAAGCCAATAGTGATATATTTTAATTTTTTTTTTTTTTCCATTTTATCACTAAAAGATGTTTGTTACAGTGTTATGTGCCGCTGATTAAATGAGATAACTGTCAGAAATGCAAATGAATGATTTGCACAAGTTATGACTGCTCTATGGGATATTAAACTAACGAATACACCAACTTTCCAAAACCGGACTAAAGACATTCCAGACATTTCTGTTGAAGCCCAATTCCAACACTGAGAGGGAAAAATTAATGTTGTCCTGTGATTATGAGATAGTTCAATCATAATTATGAGATACTATCTAACAATTATTGCTAATTTAAAATAATGACTTGTAAGTCAGATCTTCCAACTTCCGAGAACAAATAGAACGCACAAGTATGTCAGGCTTGTTTATGATATCCACCAAAAATAATTTCAACCCCTTTTATTCGCTTCCTTCTCATGGATGTATTGATAAACATTCCCTACCTACAAAAATATTATATGTGTTTTTTCCCCCGATTTTGCTCATTTTTCATGTGCAGTATAAACACAAAGCAACAGTCTAAACCGAGATAAAACAAAGTGCTCACCAGTCTTTGTAAAAGAAAACAAATCATGGTGCGTGTCATGGCTTTCATTTGTAAGACAGGAAGTACCAATAGTTGCCTCGAGCTGGACTTCTGGGCTTTTGCTTCTGCGCACCTATATTATATGACTCCAGCTCAATCTCAATCTTAAACTAAGAAAGCGTGCTTTTCATCCGGTTCCCTTTCAGTTTATTGTCTGTCAGTTGTCAGACGCACTTTTTAAATTTTTTTTATTGACCCGAACAAACAAACCTTTGGATATCAGCCAGGTGAGGAGGAGGAGGAGGACTACGCAGGAATGAAAGGGTTCAACCCAGTGATGCTAAAGTTTGTCCCTGAAGAGCCTTATTGTAAGGACGCACGCAGGAACAACATAAATAGATCCGAACACGAGGTCAGGTTTAAGTCATACCTGACCACCTACACAGTAATTCAGCCTGAGAGGAAAGAGGGTAGTGACGATGCAAACGGAAAAGAGAACGCCAACTATAACCTATGCTCTTTTCAGTACCATAAACCACAACACGATACGACATCCTTTCCTCGAACATATTATGAGCTGTATAGGACTTTCGTGGTAAATACAGCAGTGCAGTATGTTCACAAGCTTGTCTCCAGCTGTTCCCGCCCTCCCCTTTCGTCTTCTTCAACGTCGTTTTCTGACTGTTATGAAAGCTGGCAGACATGCCCTGCAGCAGTGTTAGTTGGTGCGATCTATTTTAAAACACAGATTTGTTCCGGGCTATATGTGTGTGCGTGCGTGTCTGTGTGTGTGCGCGTCTGCATGCATCGTGTGGTCAATACATCCCCTGACCCGCACCGACCCTCCTCTCACCTCACCTTCTCTGGCAATGACAGGGGGCTTAGGCTGCGATCCCCTACAGTCTCTCTTATGTTCTCCTAACCTTCTCCGTCTGATGTGTTCGGCTGCGAGTACCGCCGGCCTGTCAGACAAAGTCATGTTGCATCTAGTGAGGACCTAGTGTCACAAATGGAAGAGCTGCTGGATGCAGAGGACAGTGTACAGTATTGTGGAGAGCGCCACAGCGAGCTGCGGCGGATACAGCAAAGACAGAAGGAAGTAGCTACCCTACCGATGCAACACTATTGTCCTGGTTTCTGAGGTGCATAGGGTGACGAGAAGAAGTCGAGCCGTAACAACAGGAGAAACACCCACTGCCCCAGAATAGTAATGATAACACTATGCATGGTTTGACATTTCTAGAAAGATCTGCGTAGTCTGTGTAGTTTTTTGTTTTGTTCTTTTCTATATTGAGGTGGCCTCATTTTGGCCACAGTGCAAGGGAAGGACTAGGGAAAATGGGAAATGTACAAGAGAGTACGATGCATAATGAATTCTCTCCTTCACTCATCTTTTCTACAGAGCCATCAGAAGTCCTTTGAAAAAGAAGGCGAGTGAGTGGAGAGTTTTAGGTAAAGGGAAAAAGAGACACATAATACTTGTACTCCTTCCCACTGTTCCTTTCCCTTGCTAAACTACTGGATGTTTCCCCCCTTAACAATTGCTGTTTGTTGAACTTTTTTTTTTTCTAGCTTCACAGTGTGCTTTTGGAGTGGATGTTTCTGACGGGATGAAGTCACAGGACGATGTGTCAGTAAGGAGAGAAGAGGATTGGCCCATGGGTGGTGCGGATGGGCCCAGGGGCAGGTCTCAAGATGGCGTGGCTGAGAGGTGGGCCTTGCAAGAGGTGGTGGGGGTGGGAATGAGGGCCAGGGGCAGCTGCGCGGAGAGCCAGCGGGTTCGAGGATGCAGCCGCGGCCATAGCTGCGGCAACGGCCAACGGGTTGGGCAACAGCCCAGCACCCAAAGCTTTGGTGAGATCCTTGGAGAAGGTCAAAGAAGACTGAAAACAGAAACCAGAGGGGGGAGAGACAAGTAGGATCAAATAATGTGATCAGTTCAGAATCATCAGTATGTCATAAATAATCAGAAGCATCAGTATGTCATAAATAATCAGATGTTCTTCAAGACCTTGTAGAAATCTAGTTTTTTTTTAATTCTAGGAATTTACTGTCAGTAATCCTTCACCTCCTTTGATTTGCATCTACAGATGACATATTAAGGAGTCTCCATACAAACTGAAATGATTGCATCTTTGGGAATGATAAATTACCAGTAAGGATGGATGAGATGGGTCACAGTTCCTTCATAATACAGCATGACCTAGTATTATCAATAGCTTCAAGACCTTCCTTCAAAAAATGAAACTGTCAATTTTTAGAGTTAATGTTAGTTTGCTGAAATGTGTAACAGGGGATAGAAGTCAAAACGTTACCGTCAGATCCGCCCCCCTGTGCTTCTTATGTCGACTGAGGAGGGGGTTAGGCTTTCCTGCCATGCCGTCCCGGTGCCGCCGGCTTGATATGTGCTAAAAACACACAACAAAGGAGACCAAGTTTGTGGTTTGGATACTTTTCTTGATTATATACTGATTCAAAAATATTTCATTCACCACTATAAGTTGTGTCCCAGCCAGCATGCATGAGTGGGCCCCACTTGGGTTTGTTGTGGGGTACATGGGTAATGAGTGGGCATGGGTTTTATCTGGGCAAACTGCATGAGACACATGTGGTTAACCTAACATGGGACCCATATGGGCTGGCCCATTTGGGCTAAATGTATGGGCCCTATTTAGCAGTGATGTGGGCTAACTGGGAATGGGACAGATGTGGGCTACGCTGTGTGGGGCCCATATGGTTTCTGTATCATGGGCCCCACATAGGAAGCCCATGTGGGCTGACCACATTAAACCCACATGACATAAACATGGGCTGACCGTACATGGGTTGGACCTGGGCATGGATATGTAGGCCCCAGTCCTATTTTATGTGGGCTAACTGGGAATGGGACAGAAATGGGCTACACTGTGTGGGGCCCATATAGTTTCAGTATCATGGGCCCCACATAGGAAGCCCATGTGGGCTGACCACATTGAACCCACATGACATAAGCATGGGCTGACCGTACATGGGTTGGACCTGGGCATGGATATGTAGGCCCTAGTCCTTTTTTATGTGGGCTAACTGGGAATGGGACAGAAATGGGCTACACTGTGTGGGGCCCATATAGTTTCAGTATCATGGGCCCCACATAGGAAGCCCATGTGGGCTGACCACATTGAACCCACATCACATAAGCATGGGCCGACCGTACATGGGTTAGACCTGGGCATGGATATGTAGGCCCTAGTCCTTTTTTATGTGGGCTAACTGGGAATGGGACAGAAATGGGCTACACTCTGTGGGGCCCATATAGTTTCAGTATCATGGGCCCCACATAGGAAGCCCATGTGGGCTGACCACATTGAACCCACATCACATAAACATGGGCTGACCGTACATGGGTTGGACCTGGGCATGGATATGTAGGCCCTAGTCCTTTTTTATGTGGGCTAACTGGGAATGGGACAGAAATGGGCTACACTGTGTGGGGCCCATATAGTTTCAGTATCATGGGCCCCACATAGGAAGCCCATGTGGGCTGACCACATTGAACCCACATCACATAAGCATGGGCTGACCGTACATGGGTTGGACCTGGGCATGGATATGTAGGCCCTAGTCCTTTTTTATGTGGGCTAACTGGGAATGGGACAGAAATGGGCTACACTGTGTGGGGCCCATATAGTTTCAGTATCATGGGCCCCACATAGGAAGCCCACGTGGGCTGACCACATTGAACCCACATCACATAACCATGGGCCGTACATGGGTTGGACCTGGGCATGGACATGTAGGCCCTAGTCCTTTTTTATGTGGGCTAACTGGGAATGGGACAGAAATGGGCTACACTGTGTGGGGCCCATATAGTTTCAGTATTATGGGCCCCACATAGGAAGCCCATGTGGGCTGACCACATTGAACCCACATCACATAAGCATGGGCTGACCGTACAATGGGTTGGACCTGGGCATGGACATGTAGGCCCTAGTCCTTTTTTATGTGGGCTAACTGGGAATGGGACAGAAATGGGCTACACTGTGGGGCCCACATAGTTTCAGTATCATGGGCCCCACATAGGAAGCCCATGTGGGCTTTCCACATCGGACCCACATGACATAAACATGGCCGTACATGAGTTGGACCTCAACAAGGAAATGTAGACCCTATAGATTTTTATGTCAGTTAATGGTACAAAACTTTGGAACATCTTAATAGAGAATGTGGTTAACCTGTAACTTTCAAACTTTTCACTATATGTCAAAAGCAAAAGCTGCAAGAGCAAGAAACTAAAAATTTGGAAAAAAAATTACCCAAAGTATCAGATTGATGGTCTTGCCAAGGCAATTTGTACTCAGTTGGCCTCTAATGTAGTTGATATGAAGTGTAGAAGCAATTGCATAAGCTTTTCTGTCTACAGAAGGAAAAGCTTTCCTTGGATGGTTACCTCGTCTTGGAAGTCACCAAGGTGTATTGTATTTGTACCTAAAACATGCTCACTATGTGATCTCTGTGTCTGGCTCATTTACTAACACCGACATGACACTACGCTTCCAAAAAGACCAGGATATTGCCATTAAAAAATAATGCTTCAATGCTTTATTTTTTAAAACAGTTCAGTATTGTTCTTACTACACTTTGAACACCTAACGGTTTTTCTTTTTATTATTTACACTAGAACAGTCCAGTCCAGTCTGGATGTGATTTTTGAGACATAATCTGTTTTAAATATGCACCATGTATATGTAATCTTCTGCTCACTCAAAATTAGGTTCAGATCTGGACTTTTCACCTTGCTTTTTTTAATGCAAAGGGTTTATTGCAGCTTTTTCACAACAGGATTTAATTCTTATTTGGAGAAATTGTTCAGATCAGACCATTGTGAAAAATATTACAAAATGTTTAGAAAATAAATTTAAGCAAAACTCATTATCAAGTGAGAAAGACTAAAATTTTGAGCATCTGTTTCATATATCTGCAAACATTTTCCAAGTTGTCAGCATAAATAAAATGAAATAAAAACTTAACATTTCTATTAATGATTAATTTTATATATTTTAATCTGGTAGCAATGATCTTTTTAACCTTTTTATTACTCTATTGCAGCGACGTCAAACTCCAGTCCTCAAGGGCAGGTGTACTGCAGCGTATAGATGTGCCTCTCCTGCGCCACACCTGAATAAAATAATTAGTTCATTAAGGCTCTGTAGAACTTATCTACACAAGGAGGAGGTCATTAAACCATTTCATTCCAGGGTTCTGTACATGTGGCACATCTATACGCTGCAGGACATGGAGGACTGGAGTTTGACACTTGTGCTCTTGGCACCTTTGCCAATAAAGATTGGTGAATTGAAGTAGGCATTTTACACATCCACTAAAGAAAATAGTTCCAAAGAACATTTGAATAAGGAGGACGACCGTATTTATTTATTTTTGTTTGAGCACGTTTTTGAGTGTTACATCGGTTTTACATTTGTTAAACCGATGTAACACTCAAAATTAATCTTGTGTTTCTTGGAAAACGTAAAATTAACTGCGGATGGATATGCGGTTTCACACTCCAACGTATTCTCCTCATCAGTCCGTTTGCGCGAATCTGCAGGTTGACTGTCCTACTGAAACAATCTGTAAGTACTTCTCTTCTGTCTGTTTTACGTATTATATCAAATTTTAGGGAGATTTTAAATCGCCAGTTAAAGAAATGTGCTGGTCGTAACAGATCGGATGACCGCACCCCAAAAGATTATTTATGTTTTTTTTTTATCCTTTCCTGTGACAGTTTTTTCTGATATTGTTAAAACACAATAAATAATCTACCATCAATAAGATAAGAATATTTTGGTGCAGAGCGATTTCAAACTCCGTATTGTTTTGAGCCATAACATTTTCAAATAATGCGGCGCCATTATTTGCTGAGCTACCATTGGTTCATTTGAGCGCTAACCCGGCAGAATAAATTCGGTTCACTAAAGAATCTAAGTTGCTAGCAGAATTTGTTTCAGTGTCTTGACACAATAAAAACACTTGCATGATTTAAAAAGAGTAACTATTGTGATTTCATTCTATGTACATGGGCTTTTAATAATCTTTCTCACAATCAGTTAAACCAGCATGCATGGGTGGGTCTCATGCATGCTGGCTTGGCTGGGACCCACCTATGCAAGGGTGCTTTTTTTATTTTAAATGAAACTGCATTGAACGTTTTGTTGTGGGCTAGATTAGTAGTGATTGGGCATGGATTTTGTGTGGGTGACTGCATGAGCCCCATATGTTTAACCTAAGATGGGAGCCATATTGTTGACCCATTTGGGCTAATTGTATGGGCCTTATTCAGCATTAATGTGGGCTAACTGGGAATGGGATAGATATGGGGCCCCTGGCGACCTGTCCAGGGTGAACAGCCCGGAAAGTAGCCGGGGATAGGCACCAGCAACCCTCCTGACCCCATTAGGGACAAAGGGTGTATAGAAAATGGATGGATGGATGGATGGATATGGGGCCCACTTGGTTTCAGTATATTGGGCCTAAAAGCTTTTTTGTAAATAAAATAAAGGCATAGCAGTTAATATTTTTAAATCATGTTTGTTTTATCATGTAAGTGACACTTTAAAGTGTTTTGTTTTCTCATAATTTGTTTCAGTCTGCAGCTGTTGTGTGTTGGTCTATAGACTAGTCTTCAGTGGCCAAGCCTGATTCAATGATTGAAAGATGAAGAATTTCTCTGATATTTTTGCAATATTTTGCTAGCACTTATGTGAAATATACTTATATTTAAGTGTAGCTCTTGTTCTTTTATGTGTACAATATTTTAGGATTTATTAGTAATATTTATTAGTGATTTTTCTAAACTACTCTTAAGATTAATACTACTGTCAGTCCTGTCACAGTACCAAATAAATGAGGATAATTGCATTAGTGAAACTGTTCAGTGTTTACAATATAAGGCTTCAGTGATTAATCTATACAAAGGCTGATTTGCCTTAAATATATATAGGCTTTTTGAAAAGCCCAAATGTTATTTTAACTGGACTAATAAATATTTTTCGCAGACTTCAAGAGCATCAACCTGTGAAGATCGCCTTTGACGATTTGAAAAAGGTAAATTAATACAAAAATTAAGCATAAGTGGGAAATAATAACAAACTGATTAATAAAAATAAAATGTATCATGTATTCTGATTTCAAAATGTTGTCTTATTATTGTCATTATACCTAAGGTTGCCATGGTTACAGAAATTGGAGGAGTGTCCAGCTGTGCGAGTCCTCATGCCCCATGAATTGGCGGTCCAGTTCAGCCTTTTTGGACGACATTGGAAACACAAGCTCCGTGACCCGCGTCTCTTTGAAGTTGTGTATGGTAAATATCAATTTTAATGGTCAGAGTAAATTCTTTTTCCACTTTTCTTTCTTAAACATATGTTAATTTATTTTGGTTGTTATATGCTTTTTGTTTGGTATTTTTAGTAATCTTTTAGGTTAAAAACTGAGACTTCAATTTTTGGTTTTATTTTCATAGTTTTCTTTCATTGTGTTGAGAACTTAAAAAGTTTTGTTACATGACAAAATTTGAAGGTAATATTGTTTGTTTTTCAAACAGTATTAACAAAATCTACAAAACCATAATAAAACCTTTCTTATGCCAGTAGTTGATTTATATAGATGGATATATTTAAAATTTACCATAAGAATATAGTTTTTGTACATCATAATAATGACTCAAGAGTGCTTTTGATTATGGCAGATCTCTGCAAGCATTTTTGCCCCATGAAGGGGGAGATGCAAATCTCATAAATTTTACACTGTACTAAAGTAAAATACTAATACAATTTCTACCTTTGCTTGTTATTTTAGGGACACTTAAAAGAAATGGATCCATCTACAGAATCACACAAAGATATGGAAAAGGCACTCTCAAAGTGGTTTACTGGAGCCTGTGACTGGTGGAAATAGGAAAGTTAGAACAACTAGGGAGGCTGTCAGTTCAAACTCAGGTGGGCAGATCTTTCAAGATGGACAGTTTCAATAATGTATGAGAGCTTTCTAAGTTTAAGCATGCATGTGACATGAAGGTTATTCTTAAAAATGTTTGACAAAACGGTATTGTGAAAGATCTATATAGCTCTGGGTATGTATATACATATATATCTACAGTACAGACCAAAAGTTTGGACTCACAGTTGTGTCCAAACTTTTGGTCTGCACTGTATGTTATATAGATGGTATTTAGATTTATACATTAATATAGATCTTTACAGATATATGTAGGTGTCTTTATATGTGTGCAGCTATAGATATATGTTCATTAATCTATATTTATAGATCTGTTTATATGTTTGTTATAGTAAACTAGTTTCTGTTTTCAAAATGCCATGTGAATAATTGTTTTTTTATTTTATTTTTTTAACAGCGCATTTTTGTTGTGGCACCATTTGCTGAGTGTTAATGAAGTTCTAATAATTGCTGTAGTGAGGTAAAAAATAACTTCTGACAATATTTCAAATTACAAAATAAAACGCCTTGACCAAAATAAATTTTTCATCTCTTTTTTTTTCTATTGCAAGTTTTATGCTAACACATTTTAGGACCTTTGTTTTGTTGATCAAGATTGCATATCTAAGAATGTAATTCACTTCCAGGTTAGGTGAGAAAGACCCCATTGTTCCTACAAGGATAAGGCATCTGGGTCCCACTGAAAACCCAGTTAAAGCCCATTAAAATATACCTGGGCAAACCCATGTGGGGCCACCATGGAAACCTTGGACAAACCCACTTGTTACCCATATTCTAGCCCAGATCAGACCCAATTGGGACCTAGGTAAATATTGCTCAAGGCACCTTTGGGTCTCATGTAAGATAACCATCTGGGCCCCACTGAAGACCCAGTCAGAGCCCACTGAAATCTACCTGGGCAAACCCATGTGGGGCCACCTGGAAACCTTGGACAAACCCACTTGTTACCCATATTCTAGCCCAGATCAGACCCAATTGGGACCTAGGTGAATATTCCTCAAGGCACCTTCGTGGGCCTCATGTAAGATAACCATCTGGGTCCCACTGAAGACCCAGTCAGAGCCCATTAAAATCTACCTGGGCAAACCCATGTGGGGCCACCATGGAAACCGTGGACAAACCCACTTGTTACCCATATTCTAGACCAGTTCAGACCCAATTGGGACCCACATAAATATACCTGAAAGCACCCAAGTGGGCCACAGGTGGGCCTCATGTAAGATAACCATCTGGGCCCCACTAAAGACCCAGTCAGAGCCCATTAAAATCTACCTGGGCAAACCCATGTGGGGCCACCATGGAAACCGTGGACAAACCCACTTGTTACCCATATTCTAGCCCAGTTCAGACCCACTTGGGACCCAGATAAATATACCTGAACGCACCCTAGTGGGCCACAGATGGGCTTCATGTAAGTTAACCATCTGGGCCCCACTGAAGACCCAGTCAGAGCCCATTAAAATCTACCTGGGCAAACCCATGTGGGGCCACCATGGAACCCGTGGACAAACCCTTTTGGGACCCATATTGACAGCCCTCTTTTAACCCATATGGGGCCCACCTAGGTATGCTGGCTGGGGTTTAAAAAAAATTTATTTTACTGACTATCACAAGATGTTGTGAAGTCTGAATTTAAATTCAGGAAATGTATGTTATTCAGATTCAGTGTATGGAAAACAATATAATACATGCTTCTCAAACTCAAAGAGAAGGACAATAAAAAAATCTTCCACCTACCTGTTTGAGTTGCAGTTCAGAGTTCACCCGCACGTTGCAAATCTCACAGTGGAAGGTTCGTTCCTGAGTGTTGGGGTCCACCGGCCCCCCTCCCTGCTCTCCAATGGGCTTTGGACCCAGGCGAGGGTACGCCTTAATAGGACCAAGCCCGCTTCGTGCCTCCAGTATGGTTTTGTGTTTAGTGCCTGTAGGCAGATAAACACCCACAAACAAACAAGAACAATAAGAAAAACATTTTGTAAAAGTCTTCTGGATAGAAAAATGTTAACACAGAGGGCAAAAATAATGCAGATTAGCTTGATCTCCATTATCACAAAATGACTAGATATTGTCAACTTCCTCTGTAAAATAAATTAAAACATGATGCATCACTATTCAGCTCAAATTACAGATGCAGAAACAATGAAATAGAAGGAAAATAATTTAACTTGACAAGACTGTGAAATACTGCATGGCTTCATCAAAAAAAAAAAAAAAAAAATCAATAACCATTAAAGTGGAACAAAAATCTGAACTCCTCAGGTTGAGAGCTTTTGTCCACAAGATGGCAGTAAGAAGACAGCTATGAAATTGTCAGTGTGCGACATCAGATAAAAATAACCTCTCATGTTGATACTTTAGTAACTTATTAAAAATATAAAAATAAAATTTTGCAAACCACACTACATTATGTACCATCTATAGTTTGAGAAAAAAAAATACCACTATTAAGAAAGTAAAAAAAATTGCCATCTTTCTAAAACATAACATACATATTTTAGTCATGAAAGTGCTTGATTATATAAGCTTATAATACTGTTAAGTGCATCACTAAATTGGGTCAAAATACAGAAGACATGTTGAATTAGACATTAAAAACAAGTAAAAATGGAATTAAAAATAGAAATAATACTACTACACTCCCCAGAAATGAAAGGAAACCATTCAACCCTCATCAGCTCTAACTTTGAAACAGTTTGAATTGAATTTGAGTCAATTTTTTTAAATCTCTTTGAACAAAGCAAAGGTCACCCAGAGGAAGGAGAAATTATGAGTGGGGTGCAGTGTGCAGAACATGGAGGCGTCGCCGCAGAGATACAACTGCACTGATAAGTTTTACTCGAAGCCAAAAATGTGCTCTCTGTTTTATTTTGGTCTGAGCACTGAGGATGGCCCTGGAGATCCATTTGTCTTTGTAAGCTTGACTCACTTTATAAACACAAGTGTGGATGGCTTTCACTCCAAGAATCAAAAACAGGAAATGTTTGGAATGAAAACAAAATATTGAAATGAAATTACTTTGTAATCTTTTTTCTTTATTTTTTTTTTGCCATTTTTGCGTATTTGGCTCTTGATCCTTCTGTCACGCACTTGGTTCAAGCATCTGTCTCTGCATGACACATGCTTTATTTTTAAACTGTGAAACTGTAAGAATTTTTTTTTTTTATTTTAAGAATGACTGAGGGTAATTGTTTCCATATTGTCTTCCTCCAACTTTCAGCTGGTTTGACTTTAAGTTTTCCAGGCCCTGAACTCTAGAAATACCCAGCAGGCTGAGATCCAGGACTGTGATAAGGGGTTAATAAATTAAAGCACTGTGTGTTCTTTTACTTTCAACATGCATCTGCATTTTGATGAGAAACACTGGTATTCACTGGCTCTAGTGGAGATGTGCAACACAAATTGGTCTGCAGATAAATGAAAAAGGAGTCAATCAAAAAGGGGTGAAAAATAAAATCGAGGAAAATTGTGCTATAATGGTGGTAGTGACCACCTTGCTATTGCTTATCCCACATTAAAATGGCCTTATTGGCTGAGGAAGCTGGATCTAATCACCCCGGATAAGCAGGGTGTATTAATCAATAATTTTCCAATTCGTTATTGTACTGTGTCTCTTGCTGCTATTCAGTGCGGCTGGATACAAATGCACACCACTGTTTTATCTGAACAAAGTATAATTTCCTTCCACTAGCAATTGTGCAGTACATGTTTATTTATCAAATATAATCCCAATAAAGCACATTAAAATTTATTAGGAATTAATGCTTTTGCACAAACTTTTTAAACTTTTAAACAGTCGTCTTACATGCAGACTGACTGTAAGTCTGTCTGGAAGGATTAAAGTGAGCAATTGGCATCTCAGGGATAATTGTATCCCTGAGATGCAATTGGTGAGAATGTGTCATGTTTCAGAGCTGTCTGGTACAATGTGTCCAGTGGTATTGTATATTCCTATTTACACAACCCAGCCATTGTCATGAAATGTTTAGATGGAGAACTTTAAGAGAGTACAGATAATGGACCTCGTGGAAATGACAGAAGTAATCTTGATTCAGTGGATTTGGGGTTATGTCAAACATTACAGGCCTGTGTGAGAGAAGAAAGGGAGCTTTCTGTTGAGTGTGAACACAAGGTTAGAAACTTTGACACGACTCTTGAGACCTAGAATGAAATTCTCAGTTACATGGGCCGGGAATGTCAGTGTCAAACAGATCATTTATCTGCTGATCAGTGCAGTTCTTAGTGTCCTCTGTTGTGTCACGTTCAACACTTCATTTAAAGCTTTCTTAATCAATTTCACTTAAAGATCCACATAGAAATCAGCTACTGGTATGAACTGATTGATTTTTAGCCTAAATCAACTCTAATTGGTGAGTGGCAGATAGAAACTTTGAAGTTGGAACTGAAGGAAGAAAACAGATTTTCCCCACTAGTTATTCACCAGCGAAAACAAAGAAACAAGTATTTTAAAAGAATTCAAGACCCTCATTAAACATCCGAAGTCGTGAAGTTTTAATTTCTTTAAACTTTCACCTGAACTGCTCTCTGTCTACACATATCAAGCATGTTTTGGGGTTTTCATTTTATTCAGAATTCAGCTATTACCCACCTTTGTTGTGGGCTTCCAGCTGTGAGAGTGAATTGACAGCCACCTTGCACAGTGCGCAGTACAGCAGCTTTTTGGCCTTATCTTCCTCCGTCTCCGGGTTGGACGGGCTGCTGGAAGCCGGAGTGGCTGACACTCCTGAAGCTGGTGGTCCAGACCCGGGGTGGTCTGAGCTGGCGCTGCCACAGCCGGGGGAGGAGCTGGTAGGGGGGACCAACGGGGGAGTCTGAGTTGGAAGACGTGGGCACACTGACGTCAGGGGCGAATCCATGGGTGGGGTGGGTGGATTGGGTAGTGAGGGAAGGGGCCCTGAAGCCAGAAGGGGCTCGCTTAACTGCGACAGAGGTCGTGTATCATCTGGGGAAATTAAAGGAAAAATGAGAAAACAATGTGTCAAAAACCCAATTTTATAGAGCCAAGAGAGTAGCTGAAACAGTTAACTAAAGATATGTTCTCGTTGAAATATAATTTTATTAAATGTAACCACACTGTCAACCACTCCCTCTTGGATATAGCAGTTTTGGTCCGCTCCGTAGATCAAACAAACCAACAAAGGGCTTTTGGTATCCTGTTTTTTTATTTTTTTTTTTATTTACTATGCTGTAATTCATAATGGGTTTGAAAAAGGCCTTTTAATTAAAAGTTATGCAGAAAAGGAAATACCAGACTGCTGTATGTAAAGGGAGGAACGTGCATCTAACATGTCTGAGAGCTTCATCGTTCCTTGATGTGGTCTGGCTGTGTTAACATTTACCAAAGAGACAGTATGTTTCCACATCTGTCCAAACACCTGTTATTATAATTAAAAAAAAAAAAATTGGTTAAAACAGTAATGATTCAGTTCATAAATTCCAGAAGCATTTTATTAAACAGTGGCGCCAGTATAGCAGCCTTTCTCCTGTCAGACTGCCGCAGGGCAGCTGTGGATACAATCCAGTAGCTGGCCATCATGAATGGGAATGACTGATCTCATTGTAGCACGTCTTTGAGTGTCCTAATAAAGCGCTTTATAAGTCTGATGTCATTTTATTTCATTCTTTATCTTTGCCTGTGTGTGCACTGGTGGTTCCTGCAGGAACGGTGCCCTGGGCAGCAACTTGTCCAGGCTTTGACCAGTCTATATGTTGAAGTTTGTGGACTCCCGTCAGTATGTGGGGGGGCTTGACTCTAAAATAATACAAAATTCAAGCTTTTGCATGTTCACTGATAGAAAGGCTATATAAATCTCAGATTCCTTTTTAATGCATCTGTTTTCAGAGCAGCATTTTCTAGTTTGGGTTTAATCAGTCAAAAATATTTTTGTTTTTGAGCTAAAAATAACGGAAAGGCCCCTTAATTTAGTGCTGAGTTGGAAACAAGGGACAGGGAAGTTGTTCAAGGCCTAATTAAGAGGTAACATTGTATAATGAGCATTGTATCCTGGGGCATAAAAACTGCCTCCACCTGTGTGAATCTATACTTCTGTCTTGTTTTAATCAGTTTCCATATACAGCGTCCCCCCATTCTTAGTTATGATGCATAAAAATCCTTAAAATAAAATCCTCCATTGAATCCATGCTCTTATAATGAAAATTTTGAATTTAATTTGAGTATGCTCAATTACATTTGAATATTCTTATTTGTTTTCAAGTTAATAAAACAGGAAAGGAAAATAAAAAAAAAGAAAAAGAAATAAAAACTAAATCTTCTGGTGTTTAACAAAAATGTTGAGAATTAATTAGAAGCTTTAAAGAGCAATGATGTCATTATCTGGACTTTCTGTATTTTTTTAAAGACCGTCCAGGAACTCCAGTGTACCGTAAGGGACACAGGACACTTTCCTGTGTCCCTTACGGTATGACATAACCTAGACAGTGGAAAATTGAAAATGGGCCACCACTGTGGTCTTTATTGGTACGATGATCCAAAACATCTGGTCACATCAACATAGAAATGCTTCACCTGACACAAGCTACACCATCTACCACACCTAAAATCAAGGAAAACCTGTGGGGTGAGCTGAAGAAAAAAGAAAATAAGAAAGACAAAAACTCTTGAGAAAAAGCAAAGATGAATGGTCATATATCCTTCTAGCTCCAACCAGGTGCCAATGACTGTGACACCGGTGATATTATACAACTATGATTTTGTAGGATTAAATCTTTTTCCCTTGTTGAATAAAAGCACTTAAATTAGGGGTCGGGTTTTACTGAAAGTATAAATGTCAGATTAAAGGACTGCAAAAGCAGGTTAATGTATTTGAAGGCATTTTTACCAGGGACACCAGTAAGCAGAATAGCTGTATACATTTCCACACATGTGTTTCTGGTCAGCTACTCCCACAATCAAGACCATCGGTATTCACTAAATAGAGAGTGCTGAAAAAATATCCCCCCTGCATTTGGGTGGGGTATTCATATGCTCTCAAAAGCAGAGACTGTGTGGCCCATACCCAAACTCTAAAGAAACCAATCTGATGATCGGCACCAGAAAGCCTCCCTTGCATGTAAAACTAAAGGAATGTTGTGCAGCATTTCTGGAAAGTAGGCGTTGTTTGCTTTAAATGCCTAATTCACATCTGTGTGTTCTCATACATCATTGCCTTTTGTGACAGAAATACCACAATGATAGCTGATATGTTTATTTCATCTATAGGCTTATGTGATTATATTGTAATTGGTGCTTTTTGGTTAGTGTTCCCCTTTCAGCTGTCTTCGGTCAAGTTCTTGTAAATTTGTTCCTGTCCACTGCTTCCCAAAATCAAAATTGGTTTGTTCCATACCGGTTTCCAGTTTCAGGACTGCAATGAACATTTGTTCAACATATATTATTCAAAAGGAATAAATATATATATATGTATAGTATATATATATATTCTGCTTTGGCTTCTCATGTGACATTGAGAAGTCCACTAATAAATTCAGTATTATTAGTTGTTTAAGAGAACATGCAAGTCCTGCACAACATATGTTTTGGTCCAAAATCAGTCAGGAAAAAAAACACGAGTGTGTTGCCAAATAATTAGGAATAATTTTAGAATCCAAGTTTAAGAGTGTAGACAAACATCTCTCCGTTTCTCCTCATGCACTAATTAGATACACCCTACTGGGCCTGTATTAATATTTACAATGAAACAACTTCACTTTCAAGCTTTTCAACACCAAGGGCAAAAAAAAATCTTTCTGCAACAGTTAAAGCAATCAAAGAACAATTTTCCTGAAATTCTATCTAAAATGGTCATATATCATGTGAAGTTAAACTTTTTTGTTTGATATATTAATATTAAGCTGTAGACTCCAAAAGGAATGTTTTTTTTCTTTTCTTTCACGCAATCTGTGCCAGAGTTATCTGACTCTCCTGCAACTATGGATGTTCTGTAAGTCTACTTAATCATTAACAAAGAGGCTCCCTCATGGCCAAGCATAGGAAGTTCCTATTATTGGGGGAGAGGTCATGAAGGGGAGATAATTCAATCCAGATGCTTTACACTTACCCTAGTGAGTCTATGCTGGCCTTAATCCACTTCAGGAAATTAAAGCAACCTATTGGATGGGCCCAGGAGGACAAGGATTTGTTGACCAAAGCATCTCATTGAATGCAAACAAATTCCACACAACAATTTGTTGTCAACAGACGAAGGTTGCATACAGAGTACGTGTTAAAATCTGTTCTGAACTACAGGAAATGTGGACGAAAAAATGTACGAAATGAAAATTCCGGCTGAAGAATATGCAAACATGTAAAAGAACGAGTTCTGGTTAAATGGCACCAAAATTGAGCTTTTTGATGTCGATTCAAATGATGGGCAGCTGACTACACAGTCGCCATCTTGAAAGTTAGTGGTGGAAGAATCCTGCAGGTCAGATGAGCAAATTTAAACTTTCTGGCCTGCATGCAAAACATTCCCTGCCTGCCAGTACATAATGTTATTGGGAGGGAACATGACAGAAGCAGCAAAAGGCTTGAAACTTTCGGCTAAATAGTCATCATAAACATAAAGCCAGTATAACAGTTGGATGGTTCAGATCAAAGTACATTTATGTGTCGGAATGGTCCAGTCAAAGGCCAGTCCTCTTTATTAAAATCTATGTTTAGAGTAGCAGCTGAAGCAAACATCAGTGTATCCAGTGTAAATATAAAAGCATTGCCATCTTTTCAGATTTTTTAAAGTTTAAATAAACAAAACTGTATTTTACTTTCCTTTCCCCTTACAAACTATTCACTGCTTTGTACTGAACTGTTTTATCAAACCTTAAAGAAATGCATTAAAATGTATGATTACAAAATGAAGAAAATTAGAAAAATTGCAGGATGTATTAATACATATGCAGGGTAAATATACCTGCCTAGCAGGTATACAGCAGGTGACTGTGGATTCTGCAACCATTATCAATTATTAAAGATCTATGGAACTCAATGCCAGACTTCCATCCATAATGCATCTGGGTGCATTTTCCCAGTTTCCTCTTAATTTGAACTCTGAGTCATGGAACAAGACATTCCAGCTAGCAACTAACGTGTATCTTATTTTATTTGGTGCAACTGTTTCAGACAGATTTGACCCAAGAAACTCCTGCTGAAACAAAACATGTATAAACGGTCTTTGGCTCAACAAACAGAGCATGAAAGACTATCAGCTCTGCGTAACCCAATTCTACTGTCAGGTCCCCACTGTGCAACCCAAGCCATCACATGAAAGTCATCTGTTTAACTGACCTTGGGTGTGTGTGAGTGTTTGTGTGCTGTAGTATGAGGGTGGTTTTAACGTGGTCCTTCATTAAAGTAGGAGTGTCAGACTGTAGAATGATAAAGAGGAAAGGCAAAGCAGGAAGGGGGCGGCCGGCAGAGCAGAGTTTTTCTCCAGTAGTGTAACAGCTGCCATGCTCTCTACTGCAGGCCTCGCCAAAACCTCTTCTCACCAGTCCAAATCTCTCAAAGCCAAGGGCCTCCTCTTTAGGGACAACAACAACCACAAAGCCTCTGAAGGATTTAAAACTCCCTTTGTGAACTGTACTGTTGAGCGGGCGACAGCATTCAGATCATAACCTCTCGCAGCTTCAGCCCTCAGCAAGGTCCCCAGATGTCATGTCCGCGGTCGTCACTTCTGATTGCACTTGATGTATTAATGAAAAATTATGGTCCACATAAAATGAAGCTCGGTGTAGACATGGTAGCCCAGGCCGCTACTGCTTTACATCTGTTTGTCTCTAAAGTCAAACAGATATAAACAAAAAGATCTTCTACAGCAAAAATAATCGGGGTTAAAAACAAAGGCAGTTAAGCCTCTGTGGGAACTTTACTCTTCCATCTGAATATTTTGCTTGACCGTATTGTTTATTTATGTTTACACAACTTTATGGCTATAACCTCCTGTGTCGGCCCCAGAGTGGGCTTCATGTCCCACATCACAGTGTCTGTCTGTCCCCAGTTAATACTTTCCCAGTTGAGGAAGTGCACAGCTGCATGCTCCCAGAGATCTGTCTAGCCACCACTGAGCTGAAGACACACACACACACACACACACACACACACACACGCACACACACAAAACCCAGCATGCATGCTGCACAATGAGGAAGAGGCAAGGTTCCAGGGTCACGAGAAAAAGGCTTGGATGGAAAAAGGCATTCTTTCACATGTTTCTACTTTTGGATCTCCATCATGGCAGGCTTTGTTCTGGCCTCTCATTCAGTTGGTTTTTGTCTCAGAAAATCTCAGTAATGGGGACTGGTTTAAGGGGTTGAGCCCATGAATCCCTGAGGGGGAAAAAGACTAAAAAGTACAGGAGCTACAATTTTTCTGGGACAAGCTAGAATAAAAAATAACAGTGCCAAGGCAAAGGCAGGGAAATGCTAAGATGTTTACTCTGGTGATCTTTATCAAACACTAGTTTCTTTTCTTTTTTTTCACTTGAATGTTTACACTGAGGTCCCTCATCAGTACCCTGAAAATGTCTTGCAAACAGTCAGCTACAGAAACCTTTGTAAATGTCAGTGAAACGTGGCAGGTCTATTCAATGCCTGGTGTTTGATCCAAACTGTCTGCAACACAGACAGAGCGGAAAGCTTGACAACACAGAAAAAGACGGGCTAAATGGAGACAGTACTGTGAATTATCGCTTGAAATAATAAGAAGGGAAGGAGAGCTAAGACTAAGAAATCAGGGGGAAAGCTAGAAATATTCTGCTAAGAAATGAGCATGCACTGTCCCTCCTAACCATTAATCATCTGGCCGAAAGTAAATAAAGTCTCATTAAAGTCAGATCAGCTGCTGTCGCCGTCCTTTATGACTCTGTGCCGTCCATGTTTAATATTGTAGTCTCATCTTTATTTATAATCAATCAATATTATCACCTATTACCACCATGTTTAAACTAATAAGCCATGTTCTATTCTGATTCAGCTGCAAATTGCATAGTGCCTTCCAGAAGGTCATTTAGGAGTGATACACCACCTTGAAAAACTAATCCCTTCACCTTCGACCTTTCCACATATTGTCATGTCACAACAAACAACTTCAATGTATTTTATTGGGATTTTATGTAAAAGTATTGCATAATTTTGCAGTGGAAGGAAAATGATATGGTGTGTATTTTACATTGATGTTAATCTTTCACTGGAGTCATAACTGCAAATCCTTTGGGGTTTATCTACTAGTTTTGAAATTACTGCCATTCTGTGCCTGAACTCAGTCTGACTGAATGCAGAGTGTCTGTAAAGATAAATAAAGTTTGTGTTGTAGAAATAAATGCTCACTCAGTTGGACTCTGTTCACTAATTCGATGATTATAGGCAATTGGTTGAACTTGATTTAATTCAGGGGGTATGAGAGTAAAAGGTGTGATCACAAATGCTTTTTAAACATACATTTTTGTAAAAAAAAAAAATTGAAAACCATGTGTTAATTTCCTACCACTACGAAGTTATATAACTACCTTGTGCTGGTCTATCATACGAAAAGCCAATTAAATACATTGACATCTGTGGTTGGAATGTGACAAAAGGTAAGAAAAATATCCAAGTGGTGTGAATCCAGGCAGCTTATAATAATTTGTTGGTTTGACTCTCAAGCTTAGAGTTACTGAAACTGGGCTTAAAAATATTTTACTGTATAATAATCTGTTTTCAGCAGGCTTTGCGAGGTGCCGTTTCTGCAGCCAAATACAACAGCACAAAAACCTTTCTTTTTTCTCAGAGCAAGTTACTACAAAGCCACTGTGATTAAAATACTTTGTTATTCTTGCATATCTCCCATCACGTATAACGTGAACTCCAATCCCTGAGCATTCCTGTGTGGAACAAGATGATTATGTTTGCAATTAGAGGATCACACAGGCACTTTCTACGTCTGGTAACATCTTCTGCTCTCTCACCTGCTTTCCCAAGATCACAATCCTGGGAAATGCCAGGGGCTCCAAGTGGAGACGGGGATGAGGTCTGGGTCAGGGCATGAGGCTTGTCCCCCTCCTGGGGGCGACTCTTGGACGTTTCAATGCCTTTAACTCTCCTGGCATGGCGGTTCCCCTTGTAATGGGCCTCCGCCTGGCTCTGTGAGACAACAAGGAATGCAAGTTTGTATGTTGAAAGAATACACCACTAATAACAAGTTGAGTTCAGGTAGGATTAGATTCTCTGTCATGCTTGCTGTTAAAACCATGGCCATTTGCTAGCACTTTAATTCCTCTATTTAGAAGTCAATAGGCAGACAGGAGGCCTCAGGAGGTAGATTACAAGGAAGATAAGATAGAATGATGCAATGATACTTTGATTATATATAAAGACAGATAGAGTTTATCAACCCAAAGTTTCGATTGGTTATGAATTTTTAATATTAACATAAAACAGCATAGTTTTATTGAGGTAAAAAGAGATTGTCAACATCACAATGGTGTTTTTCTAGAAGAAAATAAGAATATTTGAATACTATGTCATTTAGAGTTCATGAGAGTAACAAGTGGTGTAAGATCTCTCATTGTTAGAGGAGGAGGTGTAGTAGAAACCTCAAGGACACTGATCTGTTTCTAATCAGTTTTAACACCTGAAACCAGTTTTGATAGAAGTGTTTTGGTAATTTGAAAAAGTAATGTGCACCTGCAGTGCCTCCACAATAACTGAAAAAAAAAGCAATTGTATTTATTTTGTTGTTGTTGTTTAGCATTTTTTTCAATGTGGAAAAATATTTTAGGAAATTATCTTGTCATATTATTTCTACAATATTCCTATTATATTCTATTATACACATATACATTGTTTGCAACTGATCTGAATAGCTTTGTAGAGACAGAAGAATGGATTAAGGTTCACTCTGATACTTGCTGGAGAGAGCTCAGGTTTTATATGTGAAAAGTTCACATTCGAAAAGTTAAAAAGTTATAGTTGCTGCTACTTCTGTGGGGATTACATCAGACACAGCACCAAGTTCAGTGTTTCTGTCACTACTGTGCAGAAACACTCAAAGGCATGACACATTAGCACCTCTCTGAGCCCATCAATAACAAACAGAACTTTGAAATAGTAAGGTGTCTGTTGGCAGGCATAGATTTGTGGACATACTGCGTAAAGATTGCCACAATAACTCACAGATGTTCTAGCACACATGTTGAGCAGCCCTTATGTAATAAAGCAGACCTGATATTTCAAAGATGAAAGGATCAGGATCAGAGTGCTGTGCAGACAGACAGGTCGAGGGAAAGCATGACTCAAAGTGTGATGAGAGGATCTCTGCTGCTTATGATGAAACAGCTCATCATTTTGCAGTTAGTTCCCTAAAACACAGGCCCTGAGTTCACAGCTAAAGCGTTTGTTGAATGTTAGAATTGGACGGATTGAAGGAGGACCGATGATAATTTCAACAGGAAAAGATGTGTGTCAGTCAGGTCGGAGCTAGCTCTGATGTCAGAGCTGAAGACTGCAGAAAAGAAAAAAAAAAGTACAATTGAATAAGTGACAAAACCAACAGATTCAGAGAGAGGCTATGAACTTGGAATGCAAACTCAATAACAGCGAGGTTTAGTTTTACCAGTATGGGGAGCAGAATTCTCAGCCGGCAGCAACTACACAGGAGAGTTTGTGTTTCATACAGTTGTTGAAAGGAACACTTCATTAAAGAACTCCGTATACAGTATGAAATGTAAACATGTCAACTGTATGTTTTATTCAATTTGTTCTGGACTTTTTCTTTGGCAAGAATACCACTGAGTAATGTCCAACAGCAGACATGGTGGCAGATGTTTTTATTAAACCTGCCACATATTTTAAGACAGATTTGGAATGCAAACAACGAAAGAGTTGTTGTAGCAGACGAGATTGTACTGAGTAGTACTTACACAGAGAAAGAGTACATGCTGGCCAGGAAAAATATGCTTCATCTGTGGCTCTTTAAGTGGTATTTTTATTATTAGGTTTTATTTTTACCATCTAGATGCACTTTATGAACCAACTCAATAAATAAGAGCTTTTTTTTTTTTTACTGTAAGAGTTATTTACTTTTTCAGATTGGATTACTTGTTTAATGACTGAAAGAAAGACAGTAAAATATTAATTTAACTACCTCTTGAATGATTTTTGTTTTGCTGCGATGTGGAGGCAGCAACCACATGTATTTATGGTGGAGTTTTTGACGTAATTACTCCCAGCACAGAACCTGCCTAGATACACTTTGATTTTGAGATTACAACATATTTGGAACCCTCAGCAACTACTTTAAATTTTGGGAGATTAAATTTTATCAGATTTTACTTTACAGATGATTTGAATCACTATGTTTTAGAATCATATGCCACCTCTTGATCATTCCCTGTGATTCTTAAATTTACTATTTTTCTATTTCTAGTATACATTTACACAAGATTTAGTATTGAGACCATGTATATTTTTACCATCCTTCCAGTAGTATATTTGAGAGAACAGACATTGATATTGGATGAGAAGAACTGGTTTACTCTTTGTGCTCTAATTAATCTCAAAAGTTGTATCTGCTGAAAATCTGGGCTGAATTCATTCAATGAATGACTCAATATGTTTGTCAAAACAGTGTAAATCTTTCCACATTCACTGTCTTTTTTGCTCAAACCTGAAATTGATTTTAGTGACAAAACAATGAAGGAAAACAAAATAAACATCATTTAAATATCATCGTGACAATATTAACCAATAATATTGCAGTGTCACTTTATCCTAACATCCTGCAGCTGGAAATCCCGGCTTAAAAAATGGCACACAGATCATTTCCAGAAGCTAGTAAAGATGATCTCTTGATGACAGACTACGTAGCAGCTAATGTGTTTGTTCAGAGAGTCAATTGTCAGGAGATTACACAGACATTAAGACCGTCTGTCTCTAGCCACAGTGATACTATATAGAGGTATGTGAGTCAGGAACAACATGCTGGGTGGGATGCGGTCTGTGTGCAGAGCTGTCATCTAAAGTCTAAATATACAACCTGGTGACAGTAAAAGAAAACAGAAATCACTTCAAAAGGCGCACGAACTAAAACACATAGTCTAATAATGCACAAATCAAATGTGTGTTAACCTATTTGCTGTGTGTCAATCCGTATTTATCTTATTCAGTGAAAAGCACAAACAGGCTCCTCGCTGATATATTTGCGATATATTTCTGCATTTGACTCCCCAAGTAAGTTAAGTGAACTGATTCGCCATTAAGGAAGCTGGTCTGACCAGTTAATTTTCCCTGAGAGCCCAACAATGTCTGTATTGATTCAGGAGGCTGGATTACTTATAGTTGCCAGTGAGGGATTTGATCTCGATGAGCAGCTGACAGCTGCGATGAGAGCTGCAAGGCTTAGACTGACACTTAGGACATCAAGCTGATAACAGGCTCAAGTGTAGAGATAGACTGGCTTGGTAAAAACAGGCAGGGGGTGATGAGTAATGTTACCAAGTCTGGTTGTTTATGCTAGCTTCATGTGCAACAGCATCTCAGGCAGGAGCTGTCAGAATGAACCTTAAAGGGATAGGCCACAAGTTCTGTTAAAAGTTTATAACCAGTTAATTAAAAAAATCATGTTTTTGGAGCAGTTTTTCAGCAAATAGTGAGAAAATACTGACTGCGGTTTCTAAAACGAAAGGTTCAAAAATGATCAGCTTAAAGGTGTGCTTGCTCATTCGACCAGAGTTATGTTTTTTTTAATTATTTATATTTTTTCTCAACTGATTTCAACAAGGTGCATGTCACATTACAGGTGGGAAAAGACACAAAAACCTGCAATCTTAACAGGTGAAATCACTGCTTTTTATGTTTGGCAAAATCTCCAAAATCCTAAAATTGCCCTTCTGAACCTCTGCAGCACTTTTTTGAGCAACACATGTTTCCTGTAAATTCAGATTTCAACTATTCCCTGTCAAAACGAACATGCTGAAGTGCTTTGACAAAGCCTGCAGATTAAGGTGGAAAAAGTTATGGAGCCTGCAAAGAAAGAAGCGATGACTCAGAGAAAAAAGGG
This sequence comes from Gambusia affinis, assembly GCF_019740435.1. Taxonomy (NCBI): domain Eukaryota; kingdom Metazoa; phylum Chordata; class Actinopteri; order Cyprinodontiformes; family Poeciliidae; genus Gambusia; species Gambusia affinis. Next base: position 6,386,935 of record NC_057868.1, read on the forward strand.
AATATAAGGAGGTAGGGAAGTTTACAGATGCCATCTTATCCTCTACTATCAGCTCCTATCAGCTGCAAGAGATCAAAGTGTTATATAATGCAGAAACAGCGTGGAACTTCACCTCCATGCTTGCATAGAACTTTGCTAAAATAGACATCAAATAACAGAAAAAAAGTATCCCGGATATGCGAATGCTGCTGTTCATTATAATAACGTCTAATCAACAGGATTATCTGGGGATGTTGAAGTGTGGCTACAGAGCTTGGCACAAGACAAAGGCAGGGAAAATGATTGGAAACATTGAACAAATGAGAAAAGATGAAATGCAGTGAGGAGACAAGGACAAATATAAGAGATGTACATCAGCCTGTTTCTGCTGCAGCAACTGTGACGTCAGCCAATGCAGCTCCACAGAGACTGTGATGTCACTATTGCAGCATGCCACCAAGGTTATTCTGCATTACCCAGCATTTAGCACCTCACACCACCACACAGCGTTCACACAACAGGGAACAAACCCCCCACTTCCCCCTCCCATCTCCTTCTCCTGTCCTTCTCATCCAAGTCCCCTCTCTCTACCAGTTTCCCAAGATGCAAAGCTGCTGCTGGAGCTAGACGCTAATCCATGCCCTTGACGAATGCATCTTATAATAAGTAGTGGCAGGCAATTTTAGGGTTTTCCACACTGTAAATAATGCAGTGTGGAGAGAGGGAGGAAAATAGAAAGACGGGGCGAAGGTCACTCAAACAGGAAGAGTGGAGAGAAAAGCTAATGCCAGGTGGGAGTGAGGGAGTCAGGGGTCGTGTCGAGGCAAAGCTGACAAAAATTTGTTCTAAAACTGAAAGTCAGGTTTACTGTAACATTTAGCTCTTTACAGAAACAAAACATTTTGGGCAGAGAGCTGATCTTTTTCAATAAGGTTTGTTCTTCTCCAGCTTAGAGAGAAAAAAAAACAAAGCATCACAGTAACAAAGTATTACTTTGCAGATGTACCACACTTTGTCCTCTCATCCTTGATCCCACTTGAAATGATCATGTAAGGGAGGAGTCAGTGTATTTTTGCGCAACATGCTCTCAACATTGAGCCAGACTGACACCTAGAATGAACAAAAACTCAAAAATACTTGACATTTTTGTTTTTGTCTACAAAAAGTTTGAATCCTAATGATGATTGTTCTGTATTACGGTTCATTCATCTCTAAATCTAGTGGACTGTTCATCTTTTGAAGTCTTTTAAATCTTATTTAAAAGATTAGAAACATAATTATTTTCATCAGGTTGTTGAGATTCAAGATGTCACAAATGGTCCTTCCACTATAGCTAATAACTTTGAAGAAAATGCTAACATTCTTTATATAATTAACTATCACAGTCAGTTTTTCAATTAGTTTTTAAATTATGATTTGCTGGATAAAATTTTACAGTCATAACAAAACCACTTTCACATTCTATGCATGTGATCCACAGAAGTCCCAGTTGGTTTTTGCCTTCAGAAAAGAGAATGGACAAGGAACACAAATTAAGAAGATCTGAAGTGTTTACTCTTGTTTTTATCTCACATTATGTTCTACAGTGAAGTTCACTTGTATTCTGTACAGCTACAGAAAACCCCCTAGGCTATGTGTTGAGAACCCTGCTATGTTTCCAGACATTACATAAGTGAAAATTGAGTGGGTGTTTGTCATAAAGTGAACCAGTTTGGATAGGATTGACTGAAAAGAGCCAATCAAATATCATATAGGAATCAATCACATTTCATTGTAGTTTCCTGTAAAGATCTCTCAACCATCATGACATGAGTACTTAAAAATAAAAATTTTAAGACATGAAGAGAAGGGAGTATGATCTCCATTGTTTCTCATGCAAGTTTTTGCTGCCTGATTAATAAGTTACTTTCATTAATAAGTTACTTTTATTAATCAGGCAGCAAAAACTTGCATGAGTTTAAAGTCATACTGACATGTAAGACTTCACAGCAGTCATACATATGAGTTTTGCAGCTGCATTAATGTCTCTTATTTACAGACTAATATATATAGCAACATCTATCATAACTTCTAAACTAAAGGGCCCCAGTATGTGATCTCCAGCAGTGGGTCTCAAAGTATTTCCTATGTAAACATATCTGACTGCTTCCTGTTGCCTGTGAGGAAACAAGAGATGTCTACAAAAAGAAGATTACAGCCCTGCTGCTGCCTAACCACACTGAAACCATGATTGTAGATGTGCAGTGTATATATAGCAGCGGTCCTCTCCTAAATGTTATGTACTGTGCACGGCTGGACAGCAGTCTCTCCCACAGAATCAGTAGAATCACACCTAAATTATACAGTGTGAAGATATTTTGCACTGATGCTGTCATGTTTCCATCCTCATTATCCACATGACAAAAATAAATAAATAAATAAAAATAAAATAACAGATGGTTTAGCATCACCATTACATTACCTCCAGTTTTGGCTTCGCTCATCAGTTGGCAGTCACATATACAGGTTGGTGATGGGGGTGTGAGGTTTATAATGTTTATTTGAAGTGTCCCCAACATGTTTTAGAGCTCAGTCAAACTTCCTGCTGTTTATGCTGTCGTGCTTTAAGCCGCAGTGATTGGTGCTTCTGCTAACTCCATGCCGTCTTGAAATAAATTCCAGTGAAGTCAAATGAGCCAAAACATTGACCAGAGAAATGCACAACGTCCTCTGCTCCACTATCTGCTCTGCGGGACGGCGTAATGAGACAGAGAGCTGTCCAGCATATTCCAATGGGAGACGTGGAGAAAACAATACATTATACCGCAAACGCAAAAGGTGCAAATTCTTTCGCAACTCAATATGAGATGTGTTGCAGTGTGTCATAACTGATTTTCCAAACTTTAAGGTTCATTTAGAAGGCTGAAGAACCGTAACAGTAACTCAAATTCATCAAGTTCTCTGTAATCTGGATGGTTGGGTAATTTGTCTCATTCCTAAATGAGACAACTATTTAACAGTTTAATGTTCTGCTAAGTGAGGTAAGTGTCTGGCTTGATTCAGACTACACTAAAGAATTTCACAAATATTTTAAAAATGGCTGGTTTCTTTCTACAGGTAAGCCCATAAGTATTCATACCATTAATTTGTTTGTAGACTTAGATTTAAAATGAATATTTAAGATCACTAACATGCTCCTTCTGACTGGAAGTAATATTAAAGTTTTGCAGCAGTTTTCCCAGAATACTGACCTGAATCTAATAATCTGCAGAATGAGCTAAATATTAGGGTGATGGCAAAGAAGTATGAGACACTTGTAGGTCATCACTAAACACGTAAAAATTATAGAGGAAACGTGTAAAAAAAACAACAAAACTGGGTTTGATTAATGTAACACAGTGAATATTGTTCCATTGCTCATGAAATACTGCAAAAATATTTATTGGCATACAATTTTTAAATAAAATTGTAATAACTCCTGACAGATGCCTACCTCATTACTTATTAGAGAATGATGTCTTTGTTGAAAGAAAGTCCTTTTACATCTAAACGTGCCAAAGGTAAGAAAAAAATGAAGGCTTAGTTCTCTATTTTATTTTTTATCTACCTAATTAAGCAAACCAGATAAGGACCATGAATTTTCAGAATAATTAGTAAAAGTGTACACCCTCCTTAATCTTACTATTTGTGTAATGCATTTACATTTTATCACAACCGTATATGTCACATGGTATGTATGCCATGTGACATATATCACATGGCATACATCCTATGCCATTGTATGGCATAGGATGTTCTTGTGAACATCATAGATGTTCCTCATAGAGGTAGTTTCCTCTACCTCTGAGTTGAAGCGGATCTGACAGACGTTGCAGGAGATTACCGGCCGCTTGGTCTTGACCAGAGGCACTCCGAAGGTGTGGTTTATCACAGCCTTCTGCACGGGGTCCATCTGGGACGGGAGAAGACAAAAACAAGGGGGAAAAAAAAATGTCAGCTGTAATCAAATCTTCCAGGTGTGAACTCCTAAAGTTCAAGAGCCATAAGTCAATAGGCCAGCCTTCCATCATCATGTGAAAGATGAATGTGACCTGTGACCTCTGCCTCTAATGGTTGAAGTAGGTATGGTGAAGAAAAGCCAGAACTTGTCATGTCAAAAGACCGAGCTGTAATGGTGTAGAAGCAGAAGAAATTACTATGTTATATAGTAATCCAGCTGAATGGAATGTTTAAGTAGCACTTGATGTAATCTGAATATCTATCTGTATATAAAGAAAAATTAGTGGAAAAAGTAAAACACAGGATGTGAGAAAAAGGTTTTCTACTTTTACCTATTGCTTTTTGTACATTTTATTTGACTATTTTCATTTGTGTTCAAAAATCAGTCAATCGTTAATGCCTTTCATAATTTACCGATTCTTCTCTTAAACCTTTTCACATTTTCTCTCAACACAAGTCCCCACATATTTAATTAGAATTTGATGCAACACACCAACACAAAGCTGAATTGTAGTTGCCTTTTTTTCCAGTGGCTTTTTCTTTCCACTACTTCAAAACAACCCATTAAGTGCACAAAAAACAGATGTTAGAGTTTTCGCAGTTGTCGGATTTAAAACGTCTCCATCAGTTTAATACCAGACCTGTCTGCTGTGCTCCTTGGTCATCACGATGCTGTTGCTTTAATGTCCTCTGACACTCTGATGCCTTCACAGAAGCAGCTGTAGTGAGACCAAATTATGCAAAGGTCTATTTTCTCATTTAGTTTGAAGGGCGGTTGGATGCCCATGATTTCATTTGGGCATTTTAGAGCCAAATGGGGTTAATACAAATGTCTCACTTTTCAGATTTTATTTATTTATTTTTTTTCCATAAATACGTGATGCACTCATTTTAGTGGCTAAAACTCTAGAAGTTGAAGAGAAATAAACAGTTTTCAAGGTATGAGCACTTTTGATAGGCAATACGACCGCTGGCAAAGATTATAACACGCAGACACAAGACTGTTTACAACATCTTTCCTGTGTTTTCATCCAGCCCGTTGCTACAACCCGAACCCATGCTTCATGACCCACATTCAGTAACACATTGTCCCTGCAGTAATTATTTCAGCTGGGATGCCAGTCATCTGTTTGGTGCTAAGAGCGTTGTATAAATTTAACTAACTAGCTTAGCAGCCCCTTCAACGTGTCAGAATTTAAGCTGTCCTAAATAAATCTGTCCTCTACACTAAAGACCCTGCCTCCATTGATCTAAAAGGGGATCCATTTCAATTGTTTATCTGTGTTTGAAGCTGAATTTAAACAGCAATCATTGTTAGCATTAGTCTGGATTTCCAACTCAGACAAATGTCTGGAGCAAGCCTGCAGCTAAAGCGAGTAACATTATGAAAATAAGTGTCTGGGTTTATGAAAGCAAGAAAAATAGACTGCGCTTTGTAGTGTGAAGAACTGAACTGCTTTGATGTTTGGTGTTTTAATGAGTATTAGGTCATAAGATAATGAATGCTCCATCAGGGTTTCAAGTCTGATGAAAATCAGCTGTGTTGGAGAAGCTGCTAAATACCAAATGACTCAGCTTGTCATTTAATTGGACTGCTTTTTTTTTTAAAAAAAGAAAAACTTACATTTCACTCTTATCTTATATACAAATGACTCAATAATTGTGGGAGTCACACTGAGTGAAATCAGTGAAATCAGTTTTCTAAAGAGTTAAATTGAAACAAGACTTTCTGTGGAGCTTTTCACTTCCTACTCCTTTAAATGAGTAGTTATGAGAATAGGGTAGGAACAGACCAACAAATGCTCCTTCTGGAGGAGAGAATGAGTGATAGAGAGGGGGAGGAAGCTTAACAGGAACAGATTGGAAAAAATAAACCAAAGAAAATCTGGGAATAAGTCCAGACAGACAAAGATACAAAGAGAGAGAAAGAGGCCTGGTCCGGACATCCTCACATCACGCATTCTTATCTCATTTGGCTTTCTCGGGCGAGTTCCATGACTCCCTCTTGTTCTCTCCACAGAAACGGACTAAAGCAAGCTCTGCTCTATACGGGCCATAAATTCAGGTACTGATACTCCCTTGTTCCAGGGCTCAGGCTTTTTCCACCTTTATTTTCTTTCAATCACATTAAAATCACAGACATCTATGTGTTTTGTCAAGATTATTATGCACAGCCAACACGTAGCACTGCACAATTGTCAAGTGAAAAAGAAACAACAACATAATTCGCAAACTTTTTCACACGTACACGTCTAAAAGTGTTTTGTATTTAGCCTCTCTGAGTCCATTTGAAAAGAAGAGTGTAGACAATGATATCTTTGTCTATTTTCAGCTCAATCTCAATATGGCTTAAAAGAGAGCACTTATGAACAGGCATTTTCAAATTCTCAGTTATATTTGTGTCTGAACTTTGACTGGGCCAAGTAGACACCTGAACATTTTTTTAACTAAGCCATTCCATTGTAGCGTTGGCTGTATGTTTAGGCTTGTTGTCCTGCAGGACGGAGAACCCCCGCCTCAGTCTCAACTCCTTTACAGCCTCCAAGAGGTTCTTGCCTGTAGCTTTGAGTTGTTCAACTGATCTCAGCTCTGATTAGCTCGTTTCCCTCTTTAAGCAACAGCATCACTACTACATGATTTGGCCGCTTGACCATGTAGGTGATTGAAGGTGATGTTTGTTTTGCACAAACTTTGCTTTCATCTAATCAGAGCAGCTTCTTCCACATGTTTATTGTGTGCCCTACATGATTTATGGCAAACTGGAAGCAGGACTTCTGATGGGCTGAAGCTTGTCATGTTGACAGCTTCTCCTGCCTGAGCTGCGGATATCTGTAGCTCCTCCAGAGCCACCATCGGCCTCTTGGGTGCTTCTCTTACAAATGGTGTCCTTGCAGTCCTGTCATAGCTTGGGAAGTTTGGAGTTATGTCACCATCCTTCTGTTTAAAATATGGAAAATTATGTCACTATTTGATCCATAATTTCAAAGATTTTTATGACTTTCTCCCTGACCTGTCAGTTGTGTTTCTTGTGTCTTCACAATTCTGCTTGTTCTCTAATATTTTCTCTAATGTTTGTTAGAAAACATTAGAGATTCCACACCTCTGATGAATTTGCACAGATTAATGTACACACAGAGAGTTTGTAGGATTGTAAAGCAAACAATACAACAATTCCTTCCACTTCACACAAATACCAGAGTCGATATGTAGAGAAAACTGTCAACTGCGTGAGCAACCCTTGAAGAAATAGCATCACTCTAGACAATGCACTTGTAAGCCGCATACCGAGATCAGTCTGAACTCTACAACCTGGAAGTCATAATCTGACCCATTATTTTCGTGCCTAAGCAGAGTTGAACATGAGGCTGAGCAGGCGCGGTCCTATCTCACATGAATCATCGGGTTTCTCCCCGACTCGCTCAGGCCAGGTCTCTGGGTGTGGGTCACCTCCGATCCATCAACTCTACTCAGCTGTTAAAAACACAGCTGCCAACACGCCTGTTTGGAAGGCGGCTTGCGTCATTTCTCATCCAAAGAGCCCTCCAAAAAGCATGTTCTCATGAAATAGGAGCACTGATGACACTGCAGAGGGATTTTCCAAAACCCCACTTGCACACAATTATGAGAAATTTTGGAAGTAGTATTTCTGGAATCTGATAGAAGTTAATAAATTGCACATGTTTTTCCCCAGTTCATGAAAGCTCAGCCAAATGTGGGTAAGCCACAAAATCTGCCAGTTTTAGGACATCAACAACCCCACACGACTCAAACAGCTTTTGCAACAATAAATCATCTTCTAGTTTGGCACAAAAACATAAAACTGATAAACCTTTTACGCTTTGGTGTGAAATTTGCTGTCATCTTCTCTAACTTCCTCGCACATTTGATCAATTCACTAAGACAAAAACAAAAACAAAGGAATTAGCTTTCTTCAGTGAAGAATGTACTGTTTACTATCACAAGACCCACTCTGCCAGCAAGGGAAACATGCAGCTTTTGAAGCATGGGCTCTGACACACTTTGCATTGATCCAAAACATCCGAGCACAGTTGGGTGAAAGTTTGAAAGAAAAGCATATTTGGTACTCACCCTCTTCTCCTCTGTTTCTTTGCAGGTTTGAAGCTGCATTATTCCTCCTGTATTTGCACTGCTCTCTGAGGTGAGTGTTTGAGTCTCAGCATGTGTGAGACAGGAAGTGTGTGGTGCACTTTCTTCACTCATTCAGTCTGCTGGTAGCGTGTCAAACTCTCAGAAAACAAGGCTTAATGCCTAGTGATGCATTCCCAGCTCTGACCTTTCCTGTTTTTTGGGGGGGGTTTTTTACAACATTTCTGCTTTCCTTCAAGGTGCTGCACCAGAAATCCGTCTCTTCAACACATGTCCTACCAAGTGCCTGGATCTGTTGTTCAGCCTCCTCCTCCTGTACAACTCAACTACTTCTCTCAGAGACACGCTTCAGTGTATTTTCTTCTGCCTCCCAGTTTTCTCCTCCCCTTCTGTCTCTGCGTCTCCCACTCGCTCTCCTTCCCTTCATGCATTCTTCATCCAGCCAAATGCTCGGATTAAGTTTCTATCTGTCCCTTTGCCTCGGTCCCACCCCCTCCACCTTGGGTTCACATCACAGATGTCATCTTTTTTTTTTTTTCTTCCTAATCTTCTAATTCTAGCTGTTGCGTAATAAAAAAAGTGTGTGTAACTTGCCATATAAGACATGTCCAGGAATCTCCTAGTTTTTTTTCATATTATCAGTATTTCGAAAACAATCTTCATAAAATATTTCGGACATGTTTTTCTTTTTCGCTCTGGTTAGGCTATTTACATGTGAGAGCTCAGGAAATCTCATGGAAATCTACAGAGGCAAACTCAATCATTTCTGGCACTCGGAGGGATTCAAATTTTGGGGTGTTTCACATTTAAACTCAGACATTTTGCTTGCTAGCTTGAAAAAACACAATCCCAAGTAGGAAACGCTGACTTCACAACAAATGGAACAATAAATGTTAATCTTGTTTAGGTCAACTTTTGTGTAACCAAGAACCCTTGAAATTTGCAGTTATTTTTAGCCACGAGCAGCAACAGCGCTGCAAAGGCCTATTGTAATCACAGTGTTTCTTATTATTACAATTAAAGTTATCAAAGCAGTGAGTTTTTGTGCATGCTGAAGGGGTGTTACCAGGGGTCAAAGTTCACCTATTCGCCATGAAACACAAAACTGTTGTATCTCCTACACAAAAACTCACAGAGTCACCAAACTTTCAGTGATTGATCATCATTGGGTGTCCTACAATGCCCAATGGTCAAATGATGACATCACCTAGGCCACACCCCTGAGAACAGGAAGTGAACGGTTCCTATCTTACCCCTTTGACCTAAACAACATCAAATTTTGTCCAGAGACAGAAGACATGTTGGTGTGATGTGGATTCCAACACCGATTGGTTTTGATGTAGTAGGTGGGTGTGGCGGTGAGGGGAATTGACCTGTAATGCCGTTTCCATACGTTTTGCTCTGAATTCCAGTTTCTAGCCAATCTGCTCCAAACTCGCAAGGATGAATCTTTATCCACCCAAAGCCGTCATTTTCTCATTTTCTCTTTTTTATAGACCTGATCAAACTCATCCTACAGTTTTTCAGATACAGACTTCAGAATCACTCAGCACAGTCTTGAGCCACTGAAGGTCAAAAGTTATCAAAAGATTTCTCCTACATCAAAGTGGCTAAATGTCAAACTTTGACTATTCACCATGAAACATCAAGGTTCAATGACATACACATGCAAGGTCCCAGCTGCATCCGACTTCCTATGTCTCTCTACAGACCAGTCTTGATCACATTGTCATGGTCAACTGATGACATCACCTTAGCCCCGCCCATTTCTGACAGGAAGTCACCTGTTTTTTTCTGCTGTATGTCTTACTTTTACTCTGTTATTTATATGGATTTAATCCTGTGCAATGACATGCATCATACCATATAATGATATGATGATGAACTCTGTCAATGCTAGCTGCTGGCTGAACCGTGTGAGCGTGGCCAAATGGCAAATTGCAGTCTCTCACCATATGCATACGATTGTCTCTCAATCACTATGGATCATCCGATTGGCACCAAACTGGATATGTATGACCTATGTTCACCTCTAAAGAGACCAACAGTATTAAAATGTAATCTGATTCCACTGCGCCCCCTAGGTTATTCCATCAGATAAAACTCCTCACTGCATCAGTTGATCTGCACGAGATTTTGCATGCTTCACCAGGGAGCACTGCTGAAAACACAATGCAGCTAATAGCAACATAAGTCACCAGATAGAGCATCAAACCAGCTGTTCAGATACACATCCGTTCTCCCAAAACCATAAACAACTTCAAAGCAGCCCATGAAATACAGAACATTGCATCTGTGGAACATAGGCCATGTTAACATAATAATTATGTAAATATACATTGTTATATGTTTTCAGTTTGTTTACTAATTGTGTTTTGTGGGTTAGAGTACAAAGATTCATTGATTTGGGTTAAAAATAATATAAAGTACATTATTCATCAGCAACAATCGCTGTTTAGCAGCTATTTCAGTAATTCACCAGTAGGGGTCAGTATTACTCCACCAAAGACAAAGAGTTAGAGAAATAACTTGCATCCGACAGAGAACTAAAGATGATAAATAACTACACCAGTATTTCGCCAGTCTCTCACCAGTTTTTTCTGTGAAACGAGTCAATGAGTTTGTTCTTTTTGTCTAATAATCCTGTGCTCGGGTTTGGTCATGACCTTTTTAATTATTATTTCTCATTCAATACTAGCTGAAGCAGCTTAGATCCGTTTTTTTTCATATCACCAAGTGTCTGTTAAAACACACTTTCAGGTTCTGTTTGTTTTCTGTTCAGTTATATAGAAAAAGGGCACAAACGTAACGGAAATGTACAAATAGCAAAAAAAAAAAAAAAAAAAAATATATATATATATATATATATATATATATAAAAGAGGTTTTGCAAGCAAATACGTTAACCTTCGGAACATTTTAATAAAGCTTATAAATTTTAGCCATTAGCTAGAAAACACTGCAAAAATGAGCTTGTACCACACATGGGTGGAGAGATAAGATAAAGGAAGAGTCTTTTGATTGCTCATTCTGAAAGCTAAGATGTTAAATGAAAATATTCAAGATTCACACTGTCACACCAGAGCTTTGACAAACAGAGTTATGCCACTGAGAATACCTTTGGAGGAGTGAATGAAGTGATTTCCAGGAGATTTTTCTTCTGGAAATAATCCCTGTGATTATTTTTGCTTTAAAACTCCAGTATTTTATCATTCTGCTTTAGGAGCCCGACATGAGTGGAGGGTTTTCAGCCCCAAAGTGAAATAGTGCGTGTCTACATCAGGACAACCTAGAGCTGCAATAAAAGTCAGTCTCATCACTGTCTACAGGCACATTGAGTGAGACAAGCAGCTAGAGGACAAATCCTATTAGAGGACAATTAAGGCTGTATTCAGCTTTAGGAAATGCCATTTCTCTGCTCGGCTATGAGGCTAATAACCATCAGTGTGGAGAGGACTCCCATTATAGCTGTACAAACTCAGCGCAGATGAAATATTTAAAAAAAGACTGACAGAAGTACCAGCTATTAGATGAAGGGGGAACAATTCGCTCTGCTAAACTGCAACCTCTTCATTAAAAATATCTTTGTATCTAAAATTGTACAGCTGCTGCTGCAAAGGGGCATTTAGATGGTGTAAAAGAATCCTGCAGATACTCTCCTATACTAATCTTGCTGAAGAAATGTATTCATCTACAGAATACACAAATACAAAACGTCTTGGAATGCCAAGAGCTACGACTTCCTCCGCAGCAAAACATCAGTAGATTCCTTTTTTGGTTGGCTTTCTTCTCACAAAACACCTGGTACATGCAAAAGTACCGCAAGATCAGCTTCAGGCAATTAACTGTGTTCTGCTAAACATTCAAACCAAACACGTTTAAGTCAAACTCTGTAGTATCGTACTGTAATTTTGGAAAAATTGTACAAGCCACTAGAGATGGGTAGAGTGCACAAAAATTGTGCTCAAGAATAGAACAACTTCAACATATTTTTACTGGAGTAAAAATATTTTCTATAAATGCTCCTCAATGACTAGGTAAATTAATCAAAACAAATTTTATTAATATAAAAATTATGTACGAATATTTACAGTATTGTATACAGTCTAAGAATAGGACAGAGTACTTCTGAGGATAATATATAAGTATTTACTCTTTGATTTCCAAATGTCTCAGAAGATTCATAAAATAATATTAGAACAACAAAGCTTGTGTATTTACAAGAAGGCTCACTTTAACATTAACTTAGAGTGTCTCTGCATCTCATGGTATTGTGGTTAAATAAATAAGCATCGCTCAAGTAAGAGTAGCGATACTTTGCATTAGTCAAGTCAAAGTAAAAAGCTTGGAACTGTAAAACTACTCCTGAAAGTACATTTTTCCAAACAGTTATTCAAGTAAATGTAATTGAATAATGTAACTAGCTACTCGCCCCTGAAAACTACTCATGTTGTTTTCTGTGGAATGAATGACAAGGTCCTGTGTGCGTTTGTGTTGGCAAGTCTGTCACACTAAGGTCAGAGTGTCCTCCAATCCTTCCTTAAGGCTCCCTCTCCTGGCCGCAGACCGGAAAAACACCTCTGGTGCAGCTTCTCAGCTGTCAGCGGCAACAGCTATTAACATCCGTTGAATCCCTGTGGACCTTCAGACGTACTTAACTCACAGAAGATGAGGATGGGGAGCAGAAAGATGGAACAAAAAGCTCAACTAAAGAGAGAGAGCGAAAGAAGGATCCAGAGGGAGTAAGTCAGAGTAAAGAAAGAGGGATTAAACAGCTCTGCTAACAGGAACAAGAGGGCAGAAGGAGTGCTTGCATAATTCCAGTGTCTCCATAAATTCACATCTGCTGCTGCATAGAGGGCCATGTGACTTCGTTCAGTTTGGCAGTGAACATGCTTCCATTTCTTTTATTACTCACCCATGACTATTAAAATGACTTTATTATTAAAGCACATTAATAATGCACAGAATGTATCTCGGCATTGCCATGAGTGTTTAAAGCGCATGTTGATATTCTGTCAGAGGGCGCTGCTGTGTTTCCCCTTTTGCAATCTGCAGCCAAATATCCCAGATGACACACGGGGACATGGCCCAGGAATGATTTTACACATTGCTGACAAGAAAGCTGTTGACATTGTTCGTTGGAGCCTAAAGGAGCAGACACTCCACATTATGCTGAGCTGGTGAGATGCTGAATGTCTCTGCAGCCTTCTCAGACTGATGCTAGTTAGAGCCAGAGGGAAGAGGGAGCGGGACAATCCCTCTCTGCTCACTCGGAGTACGCACCACTTCAAACAAACTGCTGGGTTTGAAGTGCGCAGCTACAAGGATGACCTCAGGACTCCTGTTTGATTATTGCTCTTTGATTTTAGCAACAAGTGTTTGCACATAAGGTATTTGTGAGTTGGGAAAGTCCTGCTAACATTCAACCCTATCAGGCTGTATATCGACTTTCACATAATAAAATGTAACTGCTGAAAGACGCATTTCTGCAGCTGTATGATGCAGCAATATAGTCCCATGTAATTGTGCAGAAATTGGCTTGTGTTCTGCTTGTAGTGGACAATTGAAAAGACTACAGTATGTTGTGTTTGCCTGGGTCCGTGTTGGCTCTTACGGTGTTGAAGTTGTGGAAGAGACTCATGCTGTGTGGAGGAGGTGGGCTTTCCATAGGAAACTGTAGGAAGGGCTTCATGTCCAGGTGGGGCTGGATCACCGTGGGGGTCCGCAGGAACGTCGGCACGGCTGCCCCGGCCCGATTAATGCCTCCTGAACATAGAACAAGGACAAACACACACAATACCATAATAATATGTTTATGTTCTATTTTGTGTGAATGAAACAATTTCATGCTGCTTTTATTGCTGCCTAATAATTAGTAAAATGACTATACATGAATAGAAATTAAGGGGAGAGACAAAAAACTGGTTAAAGATGTAGCTCTTCCAGTGTATTCTGTGCAGTTGTTTTTTTCTTGCGAAATGAAACTACATTCAGACAGGCATATTCAGTTGTATTTGGTCAGCTTACATTTATACATTATAAAGCAGATATTAACACACTATTTAAAATTCTTGTAAACCAACAACTGGCCACACAATACAAGTCTCCCAAATGAAGGTTTTGACCCTGGATCCAATTAATACACACATTTCCCACCCAAAAAAACCCAGCGTGCGGCTTCTCTTATTCCGACAGGCAGAATATTCAGTCGGAAACTTGAACATCCAAACTTTTTCTGATCCATTAACACATCATAGTTAAGCAGTCAAAGGTTGCACTGACGGCAACACTACTCTTTGTTCTTGGAAATTGTTCTTGTACTGACTGTTTTTTCTCCTGTGTTTAAAATGAGTATTTCCATTCCTCACACACATGATGTGATTTCGCTTCTGCCCAGAATATAAAGAATATAAATAACTTTAACAGAAATGGTAAGAATGACTGGATTATGGTTTCAAATGGAAATCAAATGTCCATGTCAAAATCTCAAATCAGTTTCGAATCCCCTTTGAATCTATCTGTCCATTGGCTATACTTCTTGACTGTGCAGGGTGCAACTTATGTCTACTTCCAGCAGTCAACGCACGAGTGGCAAGGAACATCCTGGACAGGTTGCCAGTCCATCACAGAGCAATACAGGGACGCACAGGACAAACAGCCAAACAGGTACAGACTAGACTATCTAACAGATATAATTTTGGGCTGTAGGAAGGCAGATATACACATAACATGCAATCTCCTTGAAATCCAGGAGCTTTCTGCTGCAAAGTGCTATCAAGAGTGATTGGTGCATGTTTTATGCTAAACAAAGGTCTTTGTGTGAGTGATGCAATCAATCAATCATATGCACATCAACCACAAAGGTTCTTTGTGTGGATTTCCATAATGCACCATCCTGCCAGGTCATCTTCTCCCTTATCCAGGGAGATATCTGCAGCTTGACCATTATGAGTTTCATCTCAGCACAAGCTGCTTTATGCATCAACAAAAGCTGTGTCTTCTGCAGCCTAGATGTGTCTAGTCACGGTATGGTAGCTGTGATTTGTGCACTCTTGCCGAGAGGTCAGGCTGCTCCTTAGAGAAAGGGTGAGAAAGTGGGAGAGGCTCCGAGTAGAGCCGCTGCTCCTCCACATTGAGAGGAGCAGCTGAAGTGGTTTGGGCAACTGGTTAGGATTCTTCCTGGATGAAGCTAAGGGAGGGAGAGAGGGATGGATGAATGGATGAAACCAGAGAGCAGATTAACAGAGAGAAAACTGACAAATTGTGAATTAAGCTGATGTCAAACTCTACAGATGACCTCTTACAGAAACTCAGCTCAATTTTCTCACCAGTATTCCCATTTTCCTTCTGATTCTCTTTAGCCCCTCTCCCCTTCTCTAACCTCAGTCAAGGATAACAGTGATGGGCTCCACATAGCAAAACTCAGCCTCAGCACGCTCTTAGATTAAGCCTCTTAATATCCGCAACTGGATTTCTGTGGCTTTTAAATTCCTCTGAGACTTAAAGCTTTGCTGCAGTCCTTTTTGGGATCACTCTAAGCTACTCATCTGCTCGGTTACTTGCTCTCCTCTAGCTGCATTTGAAACTGCAATGCATTTCCCTCCACTGCCTTCCCAGTTTCCACTGGGGAATGTGGGAATTATTTGACACATTTCTTTTTTTTTTTTTTTCTTCTTCCCTAGGCAACAATCAACCAAAATCAATCAGAGAACATAACTTGATTGCTGCATTGGCAAATATAAAATCCCCAGATGGAGACTCGAAATTTTGGATCAGAGAGTGTAAGGAAAAGAGATTGAATGTTGAACGAGGTGAAAACGCTGCCTCAGCTGAAGCTCGTCTGCCTTCTGCAGAACATCTGTAGGCCTGCAGGTGTGGAGGACTGAGTCATGAAGCATGAAGGAGTCCTTCACAAAGCGAGCAATCAGACTTCACAAGAAAACACATGTATCAATGCATAAAGCCAGATCCCAAACATCCATAAGACAACATCAATCACTGACACATTCAGCTGCCTTCAGCAAGACCCTACTAAAGACCCTCACTGGAGATTTTAGATTTAGCAACAATAAACTCTTCTACAATGTAAAAGATACCCTGAACCTTTAAATATTTATGTTTTGATGACTTGTGCCTGTTGGTAACTTTCAGCTCATCTCTTTTAGCCTTTCATCACTATGATACAGAACTGTTAGTGTTTACGTTTTGCCCATTCCACCTTTATTTTTATGAAGAGTGTAAACATACAGCTTTGGGACTTTAAAGCCTGTAACATTCGCTGGGAGTGATGCGAACAGATAGGCAATACCTCTGCTGCTCTGTCCTCCAAAACCTCCTTGGTGAGTGGTGACAGCAGCGCGCTCTCTGAGGTCATGCCACTAAAAACAAGGCTAATATCGCACTGCTAGAATGCATTAATCATGACACATTGTCGTGCCTTGACACCTGGTCTGCATTCGCCTCCTGGCAGAAGCCGGTTGGGGCAGTCAGTGCTCTGCTTGAAGAGCAGCAACACTTTGTTCGCTGAATTTGCACAAGCGGTGATGTTTGCAGCTCCCCTGTGAGTCTGCGCTTGAGCACGGAGGCTGCTACTGGCAGCGGGTCAGGCCGTGTCTGGCAGACAGACAGAGCGACGGGTTGAGTGGAGGACACAATGTGTCTGAACAGCAGCGGCGGGAGGAAGGGGAATCTGAGGATCTGGCTGAGGCAGGGGGACCAGACGTGAGCGAGACACGCAGACTTTCTCTGGGCAAAGAGAGAGATTGTCCCATCAGGGACAAATATGATTTTTGGATGTGCGCGTGTTTGTCAGTTAGATAAATCATGCTTGGGCTGCAGTGTATAATTACCCCATTAATTTAATCTCTCTTAAGGGATCTTCTTACGCTGTAAATCAAACAAATAGCTTTATAGAGTGGGATATAGACTCTGGGGTGAGCGAAGAGCTTCTCTACGTTATTTGTGGTATACGTTGGTACGTGTACGAGCATTAAAGTGAGAAGTCCGAAAGAGAAATTTTATGACAGCGGAGAAAACAGGCATATGGCACAATAAACCACAAAGAGCTTTTATTTGATGTTTTCTTGCTGCACACTTAAGAATTGGGAGTGCAGATGAAAGACATTAGGATTTACTGACTGAACTCAAAATTTTATAATCTTTTAATAGCTAATTACAGTGAACACCAGCTGCACACAAACAAATTCACTCCAAGAATATCAGAAGGATTATTTACACCAATACTTTGCATGTGTGTGATTAATACTAGACAGTTATTAAGTTCACCATCTTCCTTTGATGTGGTAGGACATAACATAATACTTCGGTATAAAAAACATAATCATTATAGCAGGAATAAGTACTTTTGGCAGCAGAGGCATGTGTCGCCGCTTGATGTAAAATTAAATCTGGGATATCCATAATGCATGAACAGATAGTTGTGCTTTGAACTTGATGATACGACGCACCAAAATCACAACTTCATGCTAGACCTGAAGCAACCCGGACCCTTTCTCTCCACTCCTCCTCCTCCTGACTTCCAAATTAAATGAGAAAACAAGATTCAATTTAATCTGAAGAGTACTTCAGACCACAAAGCAACATTTGGTCCTTGTTCTCGTCAGCCCTATCTATATTTGATGTTCCTTCTGGTTCGGAGTGACTGGACACTTTAACATATAACTGAGTCTTGATATTAGCACCTAAAGATGTCTGCTAACACTTCTTATTTCAAGCTGCTTGTTTTCTTTTCTGCAGAGTCTGTTTGTGGCGCTGCGACCGACACATGCTGTAGTTTAAGCTGTTTCCACGTTAAGTTTGCTCTACTGTGATACAAAAAGTATACATAAATTCATGTTTAATTTAATATAAATTAGAGAATATTATTATCTTGTTTCAAATATGATCAAGTTTATGTTTGAGTTCACACTTGTTTGAGACTTCTACTTGTAGACAGACAGAAATGATTTGGATTTACATTTGCTGTTTGATACTGATAGATAACATGTGAATAGGAGTGAATGAGGCAAACATGCTGACAATGTTATCAAGTGTACAAGTGAAAAAGACAAATCTGCCACATGCATACAAGAACAT
Source organism: Gambusia affinis (assembly GCF_019740435.1). Lineage (NCBI taxonomy): Eukaryota > Metazoa > Chordata > Actinopteri > Cyprinodontiformes > Poeciliidae > Gambusia > Gambusia affinis. The sequence continues at coordinate 6,405,097 of NC_057868.1, forward strand.
AGGAAAAAAATAGGGGGAAATCTGTTTTGGTACAGATTGCTTAGTGGAAGATAAGAGAACAGAACACAGCAGATTTTATTAGATAATTCTGTTAAAAAATGTGCATCTGTCTGGGTTCTTATGTTACTGACCACTCTCCTTACTCCTCTTTGGGAAACATGTAAGAACACACTTATGCACAGATTAACAGGCTGTTTCAATGAGACACAACTTATTCCTTTGACTTCTTTCTGCTTGAATATTTGGTTCATCAACATCATCTATCCAGGAAGGCACAAATTTCTATGTCTACCCCATGTGTTGAGTAGGCAGTTCCTCTCTTTGGAGTTCAGAATCATTTTTATGCAACACCCAAAAGAAATCTGGCTGGAGAAGGTGGGAATGTTTTTTACAGCTTGTCAATGGAGTCAAAATAAAGAAAAGGCATTCTGGAACTTAAAATGTTGGGCACTGAATCAAAACAAGTGCTCTTGATTCAAATTAGACTCTGGTTGGTTCTGGTTCTGTGTCTCATTCGGCCTTTATATGAGACACAGACTAACAATATAGATTTGGCTGAAAACAGGCTAGTCCAAAAATTTATATTCATCCTGAGTTCTTAGCTTTCTGATATAAATAATTTCCTTTAAATGTGTTACTTGACATGCTTTCATAAGCATCTAAAGCAGGGGTGGCCAACCCTGGTCCTCGAGAGCCGGTGTCCTGCAACTCTTAGATGTATCTCCACTTCAACACACCTGAGTCAAATAATGAGGTCATTAGAAGGACTCTGGAGAACCTGACTGCACTTGGCAGGTGATTCAGCTCTTGGATTCAGGTGTGTTGGATCAGGGAGACATCTAAGAGTTGCAGGACACCAGCCCTCGAGGACCAGGGTTGGCCACCCCTGATCTAAAGGAACAGTTGATGATCACAAGCAGTGTATATTATAATAGTTTCAAAAACGGTGTGTGAAAGAAAGAACACATGAGCTCTAGCCAATGTTCTGATGAAGCTCTTGTGCAAAAGTCTAGTCAAAGGAGCGATATGTACAGAAACTACTGTACATAAATTGCCTTGAGATTAAATTTGTTGTGAACTTGTGCTATATAAACAAACTGAACTGAATTAAGTTAATTCACGTATTAGGTAACAAAATCATGTAAGTACAGTTTGCAGTTAAACACTATTTTTTGTTTTAGTGACTGTATGATGCTGCTGAAATTTTGCTGTGAGTATAGCTCTACTTGGAAGAAGCACCAATGAGTGTTTTCGTTGTGGACAAGACAAAAAAAAAAAAAAAAAAAAAAGCTGTTTACAGAATCTAGGCTAAGAAAACCTTTTCATGTCTTTAGATTATCTAACAGCCTGTGTGGGTTGCGCCAGAATCTGTTCAGGCTGTTTTTTCCCCAAGGGCACTGGGTGCATTCAGGAGAAAACAATGGGAGCTGGGTAGCAACCACCAGCCATGCTGGGCAGCCACAGATGTGCCAGGGTTATTGGCGGCGAGAGCAGAGACAGTGAGATGACTGCCAACTTGTATTTCTGCAGGGCTGTGATGCAGGCACCTGTTTGCCACAAGTTATATAAGAAAAAAAAGGAGTCATCATTAGATGCTGATTTGTTTGAGGCTGGCATATTACCAACAGATGGTAACAATTCATAATCCCTTATTAGGATTAGCATAATGAAACTATGTCTAATGAATGTGGCGTTATACTTCTTGAAATTTTGCGGCAGGTTTTAGGTTTACTGATTTATAGTGTGCCAGTCATAATTTATTTGATCAACCGAAGGTTTTCAGCGCATTGGGGATTCGGAATAACTGCTGCCTCTAAATCCTGAGAAAATCTGCCTTGGGCTTATGTATACATTATTGAGAGAACTCTGAGTCAGTGAAATGATTTAAAGAGGCCAGGAGGCAGCACAGGGAGAACCACTCAGAATAATCCAACCATTGCTTCTCACCAAACCTCCTTTTCATCTCACTCACACACTCAAACTCATACATCACTGACATTTCCTCTCTCCTTTTAATGGTTTAGGATGTTTTCTGCCTGTGTTAACTTCAAGTGTTTAACCTGTGTACACTGCCAGGTGAAAAAAAGAACATTTTCACATAAAACAAGCATCTTCATTTGAACTGTACTTTTAGAGTCCAGCGCCAAAAGTATTTCTAACCTTTTAATAATTTCTCTCACATCCATGTAACAGTCACAAACTTCAATGATTAAGTAACAGTGGAAAGAAATGCTACGTGGTTTTCGGTCTTCCTTTTACTTTCATTTTTCAAAGACAAAATGTGTTGTGGATTTGTTTTCAGCTCCTCTCTGTTTACACTTAACACAACCACTCCTTGGAGTGATCAGAGGTGTATTTTGGGCATGCCTCTACCAACTTTGCACATCCTGAGACTGATTTTCTTTTTTCTTAAAGGGAAATAAAGCTCAGTTTGTCAGACAGAAAGCAAAAAACAGTCTTCAAGTCTTTCCACAGTTGCACTGGGTTGTTGTCCTGATTAAAGCCAAACCTCCATCGCAGTCTCACGTCATTTGCAGTCGGATTTTAACTTGGCGTAGCCCTAACCATTGGCACATGTTTTCAAACCAAACTCTACTTTAAACTTAACAACTTCCTTCATTATAACCATACACTGTGTTTATTTCTCTTCTTGGTGGTGTTTGTTCGCTAAGGTTTTCCAATAAAACAACAGTGCTTTCACAGAACAGCTGGATTTATAAAGAGATTAAATCACACGCAAGTGGAAACCATTTACTGATTGAGTGACTTCTGGCGGCAAATTGTTGCATTAGACTTTATGGGAATGAAAACATAAATATGTCATATGTTTCAAATATGCATTGTCTGAACAAATTAGAGACAAGAGGACCCAAAACAGCTTGTTTTGAAAGGAACTAAAAAAAATGTTATGAACATGTTTGTATAGCCTATCGACCCACCTTAAATCCAAATAGGATCAACATTTACACTTGCACATGGCTGCAAAACAGTTGTGTATATATACAAACGTGCATCTTTGAAAAGCAGAAGGTTCTGGATTATAGGTGAACAACAAAACAAAACTTAACAGTCATTGAACCAAACAAAGAGCAGTAGAACCAGGTGGATAAACGCACTGGAGGTCTGCTTGGGTTGGCAGGTGATGGCCTGGGTTTCGCTGGAGTTGCTAGGTGAAGGGAAGTGCCTGGTGATTTGTGACGTTACATTCCGGAGATTTTTGAAACGGGTCATTTTTGAAACACCAAAAAACTTTATTGGCAGAAATCAGCTGGGTTGTCTTTTTAAGCACTTTGAGAAGCAGTAGAAACCCAAAATGGAAATACAAAAATGTGCTTTTTTTGTTTAGTGTTAATAGAAGTACAGTAATTGTCTCTATTCCTCTCTCTCTATTCTCTCAATTTTGTTACTAAAAGATTTTCTTCCTTTCCTTTGCCATGATGAGCTCTGAGTGAATCTGTGCTGTACACACCTGTGCCCAAGCTCAGAGGAAGAGCCAATTGCTTTCATTTGTGGAAGTAGGATGAGAAGTCTAGACAAGAAACAAAAGTAGAGATAATATCAGCTTTTTCCAATCAGGTCTCCTGCTTGGTAGAGGTCCTGAAGGTCTCTATGTCATCTGACCAAGAGCAACTATCTGTTTTAAAGGTTTAACACATTTCACCGTTTCCTCTTTAGAAAATAGTGCTAATTTACAAAAACTGGCATGTGTTTAATTAGATCTCTTTTAATGAAAGGTTACGAGCTTCACAAGTCTTTTAGTATTTGTCATTAACTGCTGACTCTGGCTTTAATTGACTACTTTACAATACATACTTTAATTCTGAGCATGTGGCACCCAAGCCATTTGTATCCTGAACAACACAGCTGTGTGGCGGCAGCTCCATGTTGACACACAGTTTCCCAAACTGCTTCAATAAATTAATAGTCGGTCAGGGTTTCCAGCTCACACAAGGCAGTCTATGTCAATAAATGGAAGCGTGAATGCAACAAAGCACAAACATATTCTGCACAAACTGTAAAAGAAAAGATACACACACACACGCACACACACACACATATATATATATATATATATATATATATATATATACATACATAAAATCTGAGCGAAAATAACCACCAGAGTGTGCTGCAGAGCCCTATAGATTTAGCCCTAACATTAAATGGAAAATTGCATCAAGCTTTATCTCCCTTAAATCTATCTTTAATCACTTTATGAAAATGTAAAGCTTCCTATGAATGTTAGTACACGTTAAACGGAGAGAGATAAAAATCTATTTGAACTCCTGGCATGATGCTGGGCTTTAACAGGAGACTTCTGCAGGGCAAAGCTAAAGCTTGTTTCATTGCTACAAATGAGTGGCTTCTGCGTTTGCATTTTGAACACTTAAGGAATGCGCATCTCTGTCTCTTTAGACATATGCGAGTCTGAGCTTAAAGTCCGAGAGGGTTATGAAAGTTCAGTTACCGTGAAAGGAAAGAAAGTTTGAGAAATAAAATTCCAACAAGGAAACCATTTCCTCCTTGAAGTTTGCAAAATGTGGTTTAGAAATATTTTAATTTTTAATGAAAATGGTACAGCATGAAAAAGTGTTTTGAACATGTTAACAGTTTTTAGTACATGTATTTAAAATTAAGACATTAATATGTAACAAGGTGATCTTTTGCCACTGGATTTACAGCAGAGATGAAGGTTGAGGCAGAGTAAGGTGGGAACAGCATCAGTTTAGTCATCAAGAACAGGTACAATTGCAGCCTTAAATGCACTCAGCTGTGAAGGACCAAACCACCTTCAATTCACAGGAAACTTTACCGATTTATAATTTCCTTACACCATAAGCACTATTATGAAACACCACACATAAAACACCACAAACAAATCCCCCCGGCCCCTCTTTTTCCTGGCCTCTCTCAGAACAGACAAATGGTGTCTGGACCCCTGGGGACGTATTTGTCCAAACATCCTGGACAGGCGAGTCAGCCAATCTTAGCAACTCCACACTTTACAGATTCTACACAAACATTTGCTTAAGTTTTACTAAGTTGCTCTTTGCTCTGAATAACAATTATCCTCCCTTCACACAGGCAACCTTCTCTCTTCTCAATGAGGAGCAGCTGTGCAGAGCCCAGAACAAAAGGCTACATGTTATGTTAATTATGAAAATATTCAATACATGTTCAATGAATGATTAAAATGTCTTGTGTGCAAATGGTTATTGGTGTGCAAATCTATGCTTAAAGTGCAGTGCTAAATAAAGTGCTAGTTTTATTCAAGTGCAAAAAGCGCTCTTAATGTGCCATACAAGTCATTCAAGTAAAAATAATCCCAGTAATGAAGACCTCTTCATTGCACTAACATTAAATTCTCACCAGATTTTTATAACAACCCAAATCAACTTATACAGTGCGTAGAAAATGAAAAAAAAGAAGACAAATTAAGTGAAACAAAAGGGAATGGCAAAGTTATAAAGTAATAAACTCAGAAACAAGATGAGGTGCAGAAAGCCATCGACAACAGCTGTCTGTATTTAGAATGACGTACTGTCCCCTGTTGTACAAATGAATATCAACTAGTTTAGGTCTTACTGATGGTCTATGAAGGGTTCTCATGGCAAAATTATTTCACAAGAAGCATTTAATGATGGGCAAAAGCAAATGGCACTCAAGGCCTTATTCCAAAACACACTGATGACATTTACTACAGATGTATAGTTAAGCATCAGAATTTCCCATTTAGCAACACAAGGACCTCTATGGAGAACCAGAAAGAACATAATCTCAGCACGTAAAATTTTTCCATGATGTTTAGGAAATGTAACTGTAATGGCCTCTTTTTACGCATTTATTGCACAAGACCCGCACAGCTGAAGAAAAAAGCTGTTTAAAGCCGAGAAAATGCTATAGTACAGAGATCCAAACAGAACTTCTGAATGTTGTGCATACCATGTTTGGAAGAGGAGTCAGCCCCTAAAAGTATACCATCAGTAGTGTTTGGAAGTGGAAGTATCATGGTTTGGGACTGTTTTTCAGAAACAATTGAAAGAACCTGTAGATGGAACCAGTGGGAAGACAGAACAATAACACGTAGCCAAAGAAACTTCTATTGATTTTCAAAGAAGTTTAATGGTTTTCAGAGAAAAAAAATAAACCTGTTCCAATGTCAGTTACTGGACTTGAATCAAATTGAAATTCTATGAAAAGAACTGAAGACCAACATGAATAGACGAGGCCACCAGAACCTTCAAGACTTTAGGACAGTTTCTGTGGAAGAAGAAACATGGGTTCTCAAAAGTTTCTTACATGATCGACATTCTGAGCAGATCTAATGCGGAGAGGTGGACTGTCCCGGATAATGGGGCCAGCTACTGCAAATGCATGATCCCCTCTGCTTTTTTATTTGGATTTGGGAATGACACTGAATATTTAGTTATTTGACCTTCGGTTTCTTAATGGGCAATGGATACGTAAAAGGTCATGGGGTGCTTAAAGGCATCTAATTGCAGTAGAACAGCATTGACATGTTTTATGCTTATTTTATCAGTTGTAGTTCCCTTTGTCATGTGGTCTGTAGCCTGATCACAAGCTAAAACTTGCATTTGCTCCATGGGTTGAATGTAGGCCCACAGCACAACGGTAAATAAAGTTAAAACAGCTTCCAACAAGCGAAAATGGAGATAATCCATGGCTCATTTGCCGTGTTTACATTTTTTGGTGAAAGTGAAAACAAATTCAAGTCAGTCTTTGTCTTCCGAACATCCAGGAACCCACCAGAAACAATGATTATCTTTGTTTGCACTCTAATCATGGAAGTTTCTTTGTGTTGAAACTTTTACTGAATTTGATTTACTTCAAGACCACAAAACATCTATTTTCCACTGGAAGCAGCCACATTCTTCTTCGCATTAATCTGCTTTTCTTATCAAACAGATTAAATGTTTCCTTCCCTCCCAAAGGAGAACATTTTGTCTAATGACAGACTAGATGTGGTGGTAATGACACCCTATATAATATGAGGGTAGCAGGCCCTGAAAAGCCCCCCCCCAAAGGTTGTACCTTGATCTCTCCTAAGTAGCTGCATCAAGGCTGGGAAGATTTAATTATCTGTCTGTTTCATCAGTCGACACTCACGGGGATGACCGGGTATTCCACGAAAGATTGAGAGAAGGAAGATGAGCCATAAGGCTGGGGGGAGGCATAATGCAAAAATAATGGAATGGAATGTGCTAAACAGAGACGTCTTTACTCCCCCTTGCATTCCTCTGCAAACCAACCATTTACACCGGCCTTAAAATACACATGAGCACTAATGTGCATGGTTGTATAATAGAAGCGAGTGAACATTTCTTTAATCCTTCGAACAAGTCTCCTACTGCTCCTAAATGAGCAAGTGAATCTTTGTTTCTACTGGAGTTTTTATTGTCTCCTGGTGGCCAGGCATTCATTCACAAAAGTTTCTGACTAATCTCCACTAACTGTCCACTTTATTAGGCACACCCCACCAGGTTTGCCTTCTGAGATTCAACATGGAGTCGAAAATATTCCACAGAGATTTTGGGTCCATAATAGCAAAAGAAAGTGACGCTTGCACCAGATTTCAGCTGCATGCTGCAGTTCCACCACATCCGAAAGGTTTCCAGGTCGGTTTGAGTCCTGGTGACAGTGAAAGCTGCTGGATTACTGCCATGTTTAAAATACCAGTCTGAGCTGATTTGAATTTTGTGACATGGTGCAATATCCTACTGCAAATAACCATGAGAAGATGATCGCGCTGACGTCACAAACTGATGAGTCGTCAGCAATGATGCTCCACTGTGGCTGAAGGGTTTAAGCAACGCTCAGCTGGCGTTAAGAGCTGACACACAAACAACTTTACATCCTCATCACCAGCAGGAAACATTGCTAAGAGGCAGGATAATTCAAATTTCTATTCAAATTGAATCGTTCAAATTTATATTGAGCCCAAAGCATTTAAAGTCAGTATTGCCAAACCATTTTGCAGTAAAAAGCCAAGTAAGTGTGGGGCCTGTTTGACTTTCTGTGTACACACACTCGTGTGCATCGGTGTGCGTGTTCTGTGCAGTGACAGTAAGTGTTTACGCTGTTATGAGGTCAATAATGACAGATAAATAGCTGTCAGGGTTAATGGTAGGGGACAGCCAGGGATGATGAGAACACAGAGAGCAAGGCTGAACTCCTCAACATGAGCAGACACTGCAGACAAGGCATGCATGGCTGAGACCATGCTAACACAGGGAGCATCACAATGAGCGCATCTTACATTTAAAATTACACGCAGCGTCCTCTATACTGTAACAAAATACAGTATATACCATTGACAGTGCATACAGTTGGGACTTCATCTAACTTGAATATTAATGAAATATAACGAAAGCCTCCTGCTAAAAATAACACCTATAGCCACAGTAAAAAGAAACTACACTTGAGTTTTAGCATAGATATGATATAGTTTCTAACAGGTTGTTTAAATCTAACTTCAAGTGTGCAAAACCACAACATATCTGGGTTGATGTATCTCTTGTTGTCTATAAAAAATGTAGTTAAAACAAGGTTTTCATTACCTTGCTAGGTTTTTAATTTGAAAAGTAAGTTTCAAAGTACAATATGTGAGTCTATCTCTGAGTTAAGATTTAGCAATGAGTTTGATCTGATAATTTGTGTTGGCAAATGCCTGATCTTAAAAGAATGAGATTAGTACCCCAACACAAAAAATAAAAAATAAAAGAAATCCTGGTCAGGACTTAAAACTTTACATCAGGGATGTGCTGTGGTGGCGCAGGGGTTAAGCACAACCCACATAAGGAGGCGTTGGTCCTCGACGCGGCCGTCGCAGGTTCGATTCCCGGCGTGGCTACCTTTGCCGCATGTCTTCCCCCTTCTCTCATTACCCATGTTCCTGTCAATTAACTATCAAATAAAGGCCACTAGAGCCAATAAAACCTTTACAAAAAAAAAAAAAACAAACTTTACATCAACTTTTAAACACACTGTTTTGATTTCAAACCCAGCTGATATTTTTATGTTTCGGTACATAAAAGGAAAAGTAGATATTTGAGGGCTTCTCTATCACAAAACCAAACAGCCTTGATCATCTCATCACTCTAAGGTGAATTTATATGCATGTTTTCAGACAGATGGGATGTTCAGTAAAACCTGAGTATTCAGAGAAATTCCTGCTTAGCTAAAGTTCAAAATAAAACTTTTGTCTCATGTTGTTGTGATAAATTTGCCTTTAGGCTTAATATTTTGAATTAATAACCTGAAGCAATTTTGATTTCTGAACCTCTAATTTCAGTCATTAAAAGTATCTAAAGTTCATATTCCAAAACTTGAGACTTGCCCCTCAAGTCTCAGACTTTACTTGGAGAAAAATAGCTTGTGAACATCTCTGCAAATGACAAATAGACGTTCATTCAACTGTGACTGTATAACTGCTTAGTGGCTTTGTTAACCACACCCTCACAGGAATAACAAAGACTGATATTCCAAGACAAACACCTTCACGGTGTTGTCCTGAAACCCCTTCAAACCCTGTGGTCTCAGGTTTCCTATCTTTTATGTGTTTTTCTTTTGGTAACGACTGCTCCTCCCTTGATTCACAGGCAGCTATAGTAAGAAGATCACAGTTTTTTTTGTCCACTGTGACTATTGATGGCTGCAGGCCATGTCTGAGTCAGAGATGGATGGACTGCTGGAATGCTATGAGGAGGAACAAGGACACTGCTTTGTTTTGTCTGTTGAGAAACAGTGATCCAACGCTGCAGCTGCAGCAGGAGCAGTAGGGGCTTAGCCTTGTACAGAAAAAGAGGACAAGCTACATCACTGCACATTGAGGTTTTAAACAGAATCATGGAAATTATATGCCATATCTGAATCTTATTTTTTTTTTACTCCTGTTGTGGGATGATCATGGTTTCTCTCCCCTCATCTTCTTCACATTCTCTCCCATTTGATTCCTGCAACCCAGCCCCCCACCTAAACTTAAATATTATCCCCACCTGCTTCTTATCTTCCCTTCTTCAAGGCAGTGATCACACACTCAGGAATAACAATAACCGGGGACTTTATTCCCAAGCACCTCCCACAGAGCGATGCCCTCAGGTATGGAACTCTATCACTCTGCAAAAAAATAGGCGAACCAGCCCATTTACACTTTGTGGGACAATAACAATGGTACCAGATCCTTTCAGAGATAAGATAACCACCCTGGAGGAAACCATAATACAGGTGACATGGTGGCTTGAGGAATTTGGGAAGGATGGAGATTTTAGATGAGAAAATAAAAGGCCATCTTTTATTTTTGCTTTGATGGAACATACTAGCAACCTAATTAAGAGTGAGACAACGCAACATTTCAGGCTTGAACTTGTTTAGTCTATCAAACTATTGCATTTACCATGAAATTACAACCTCCTTTTCCTCCTGTTAATCTTTTTAAGTGCTGAGGGGTCTCTTCTGTGATTGGTGTCACCACAAACGTCAACAAGGAGTTGTGGTTACATGAATGCTAAAGGAGCTTAAATAATCAAGTAGGGTTTTGCTCCTGGAGTTCCAAAATGTTCCTACATGGATGCTATTTTTCCTTATTATAAGGATACAAAACCTCTCTGAACTAAAACTGAGTTCATGTGTCAAAGTAGAGATTTTCTTTTGCAGTTGGTGGTTGACTCAAACATAAAGCTAAGCCCTTCCTCATACCGCTTCTCACACCTCTAAACCCAGCTGAGGAACACTCAGCACATTTTTCAAAGATAACAAGTGATGCATTATTCAGCTCGCTCTAGTTGATCTTGTCTGCCATGAAACTCTGCTTTATAGACATATGAGCTACGTTGCGCACACAATCCTGCCTTCTCCAGCATTGATGGATGCTGAATAAAGAGTAGCTGAGGACTCATGAATCACACCTCCATGGAACATTCCTCAACAAAGCGCTGGATAAAATGGATAAAAGGAGCTCTTTTCTTTTCAAACGCTCGCCAAAGCACCATGGTAGGGCGTGCTGTGGTGGCGTAGGGGATAGCGCGACCCACATTTGGAGGCCTTGAGTTCGATTCCCGGACCCGGCGACATTTGCTGCATGTCTTCCCTCCCTTCCTCCCCCTTTCCTGTCAGCCTACTGTCATATAAGGGACACTAGAGCCCACAAAAGACCCCCTGGAGGGAAAAAAAAGGCTTAAAAAAAAAAAAGCAGCATGGTAATGAGAGTATGATGAGACATCAGACCGTAAACATGCCGCAATATGCTTGTTAAATGTGACTACTGAATTACATCAGAGCTAAGGATCTCTGATGCAAATGTTCTGCTTCTAGTTTCCTCACTTCATGTTGACATGTAAGGACACCTTTGTGTTGATGTCCCCAGCTTTAAGCTGTAACCATCAGTGACATTGGTCTTCAATGAAGGAGCTGCTTAGACAATCTAGCTGCATCTTGAGTTTATTAGCCTCAAGTTGTTAGTCCCTCTGTGAACATTGTTCTACAGTTTTCAGTAGTTTTTAATTTGGGAAAAGCTAAGCTTTCAAATACCTGCCTTGGAGCATAAAGATTTTTAAATGTAGCCTTAAACTGTCTGCCAGTGAGGAGGTTGGTAGACAATAAATTATAGCAAGAAAAATGGGTTAGGGGAAAATGAAGGCTTGCATGTACGAATGCTGAATTATTAGGCTGACTTGCAAATCATCAACTTTTTTCAAATGTTATCACTTCACAACCACAGATTTTAATGCACAATATTTTATTAGGCTTTCATATGGTAGACCGACAGAATTACTTATATAGCAAAGCAATTTACATGACTTTTATTTATCAGGTTTAATAATATAGTCCTATTTGTGTTTTTTAATGATAAACTATTTTAATAAAAACAAAATTTTCTCCTATTTGATTCGTAAACAAATGTTACACAGTATAATTTGGTTTGTAAAGCTACTTAACAACAACTGGTTAATCACCAAAACATTTAATTCTTCTGTTTATAGTCAATATTGGTGGAGCTCGATCAAAATGTTTCATTTCAGGATTGGTAATTAATCTCAATCGCATTTTAATCAAACCCTACGTCGACAAAATAAGCAACATTTTCCATTCAAAATTGTTTCGCTGCTAAATTATTGAATAAGCACAACAAGAAAGATATTCATTGTTTTTAATCTGTTATTTAGGTTTTTTCAAATATCAGACTGATGCATAGTGGTATTATACCCATTTAGCTTTTGACCTTTTGATGTTGTTTGAAAATACTTCTTGTGGACGTACCAGAAACATAAGAATATAAAGGTTCCCACCAGAACCGTTTATTTAAAAATGTGATTGCGTCACAATCTTTGATTAATTAATTAAAACTGAGATATTAAGACCTAATTTTACCATTGGGAAGTGCTATCATCCAAGTAGGAACACAATCAGCCCATATGTACAGTATATGAGGAGAGAAAGCTCAAATGATCTAGTGCTTATTTTGCATAATCTCTTTTCTGTGTGCCAGATGATTCAGAGTTTCTTCCTCGCTACGCTGACTTCTTTAGTCTGATGATCAAAGGGTAAACAAGGGACAGGTTGAGAACAGAGACAAGTTTTCTTTTTGTTGTTGTTTTTTTTCCAGAGTTCAATCTATTCGCTTAGGTGCTGCTTACCCTTGCAGCTTGGGCTCAATTGATATTATGATTTATTTTCGAATGAGCAGAGCTGCCCTCCCCTTTTGCCACACAATGCCTTGATTGAATCTGGCATTCCATTAGCATGTTAAAGAGGTCCCAGCTTCATCTTTGAGCCGCTGACTGACAGTGGATATCATCTCTCTAATTGCTGCATGTAGTGGACCTTGCGCCTGCCAGAGAGATGCTCAGGGAGTTAGAGAGATCTTTGTATATTTCAACTGGGAATATTTCTATTTCGATGGTTTTCTTCAAAGAGTACCAACAACCCATAGCTCAGCCCAAACAGCAGCAGTGTTGTACAAAGATGCAACACGAGCCAATTATGTCGCAGTAATGTTAAGTGGCTGTGTGCTGTAAGGACGTGACATTGTACCTGACATATTTATGTGGACGTCCTGTTCAAATCTCGCCCCATGTCCTTTCCTCTTTATGAACTCGCTCACTCCAATTCTTCCACGTTAACTTCCTCATCCCCTGCATCACTGAGCACATCTCCTCCTCTTCCTCCAGCAGTCTTGCTGCTGCCTCCCTCTCTTTCTCTGCAGTAAATGGTAATTGAACAAATAGAAGGGTGGAGGAAAGCTACAGAAAAGATGGTTATCCTAACTCCACATGCAGTGCATCCCAAATTAACAGACTCTCCGCCCTTTCTTTCTCCTTTGCTCTGCTGTGACATAAAAGATACAAATGGAATCGCACAACCTTAGCAGCGCATGCAGCGGTTTAACATCAGAAGACTCCACAACAGTGCTCTGGTGAGCACATCTGCACAGTTTTTTCATTGAAGACACGTGAATGAGGATGTAAGGAAAACCACAGCATATTATTTAGCTGAAGGAACCTAAGCAGTGAGAGAAGACACGTACGTTTCAAGAGCAAACAGATGTCCAGAATCTGTGCATCACTGTCAGAGCTCAACCCCAATATTGCCAACATGAAACATCTAATTTAGGATTCATCGGGACGCCGTTTTAACATGAGACAGATGGGAAGCGCATTATGCCACAGCATCAGTTTTAAATAGGCTGTATAGATTTACTGGTTACATAATTAATGTGGCAGGTTAATGCTTTCAGGTTTTACTGTCAAGCAGCAGAGCTTAATCCATCACTACGGGCTGTGATCTGAACTTTGGTTATGCAAACAAAGGCAGGAAGTGTGTTCTCACCACTGCAAGTTTTTGCAGATATGTATTATTATAAGACTTTTATTTGATCGCATAAAAAATATGTTTACCCTACCCTGGTATGAATTTAGTTCACTGAATGTTTTTCTTTCTTACCTACAGCTCTGATGTTATTTTTTTTCCCGTCTCCTTTTATGTTTAAAAAAATGCCCAAGTTGTTAGTCTTAGAAAATATTGAAAGCATCTTGTGGGAGTTTCTTTTTTAAATATAATTTTATGCATTCAGTAAGTTAAAGGTAGTTTTCTTTTCCTCAGACAGCCTTTCATGAATACTTCCAGAACAAGGTATTTCTTCTGTTGTTGCTTTTTGTTACTCCTGAATATTTCAGATCATCAAACACATTTTATGAACAGACAAAGAGTAAATACATTAAGCAACTTTTAAATCATGATTTTATTTATTAAAATCATGTTATGTATTATGTATTATTTTCATATTATTTAAAATGGACTTTTTTATGCTTTGTATTATGTTAGAATCATATCTGGTGTGTTGCTTTGATTCCTTCATGCATGCTTGAGAAAACACTCGCGCCCACAAGCTTTCCACAAAGCTCCCCTTGGAGGAGACTCCAGCTGAACCTTTAGTTTATGATCTTATTAAGCTTCAGTGCACTTGAGTTGGGCAGCAATTCCACCTCTGAATGTCTACGCATAAACAAAATAAAGGTTTTTTAGAGGTCTAGTCAAAGTATTGATGTATGTCTAATTGAGTTGATACTTTGTTCCCTTTGTGAATCATTTAGCAACTCCATGTTGCTCGTACTGATATTAAAATTAGTTTGATCTGAAACTTCTAAATGTAAAAAAAAAAAAAAAAAGAAAAAAGAAATCTATAAGGTTTTATGGTACTGTAAATTGAATGAAAGCAAGATCATTCTTCCTTCAGGTCTGGCAGCTGCAGGTGAGATTTAAGATTTAGGTGTAATTACAATCCCACTGAAGCCCTAAAAAGCAAAAAAAACATCTCCTGTCTTTCAGTGATTCCAGAATAAGGTCCACAGCAGGAGAAGACAAATGTTACAATCTGGAAAAGTGACATGTTATATAATGGCGTGTTTCTATCTTTGATAACATTTTGTCACAAGCCTGATTATCTGTATGGTTCACACTGGTCTCTCTTGCTGCTGCTGAAGGAAGTAAAATCTTTGCTCCACGCTTTACACTACACTGCATCAGCAGACAGGTTTTTTTTGTTTTGTTTTTGTTTGTTTGTTTGTATGGAGAATAGGAGAGGGGCTGTTGGGGGATGTGGGGTGGAATTAATTGAATCTAAAGATAAGATAAACTTTTATTGTGCATGGACGATTATAGATGACTGTTATAGAAGAAGCAGCACAGCCAACAGCTTTGGCAATCCTGTTAGGCTGCACAGAATACAGGAGAGACTGTGGCTTAAGCTGACCAGCAAGAAGCAGGCAGAAGTCAGTCCTGTAGATACCAGCATGGGATATATGCAGCTGCAAACAAACATGCAGCATTTACACCTGCAAGTAAAATACTGCTGGGGTTTTATATTAGACTGTCTCTATAGCAAAGTGTCTAAACTGCACTATATCCACAGATGACAGAGCAATGGTCTGCCAACTATATTTAGCTTGATGCTGTGGTGATTATCTGAGTTCAAATGTGCAGTGGCAGAGATGGCATCACCACCAACTGGTCAATACAACAGCTGGTTACCATGGTAAGTTTGGATGGAGGCTGTTCAGGTGACATTGTAGAACAAGTTGTCACACTGATATCTTGAAAAAGTGGGAATCAAACTATGTCACAGTGGCAGATATTATTTCATGGATATCCTCCTGAGAAGAAAAATTGTTTTTTAATTGTGTTTATTTCATGTAAAATATTAATACCGTAAGTAGCTCATATTGTTTCACTCTATTGATCTAATTATTTCTCATTAGACCAGTAAGAGTAAAGATTCCACTGAACCACCATCCTTCATTTCATTCTGTCCTGCACCGTCCAATAAATGTTCCTTGATTAGCAGGAAACTGAATATTAGCTGCACAAACCTGATTGTAATGTTATTCAGTTATACATGTTTTTTTTTTTCTTTTTGAATTGGGGAAATCTTAATTGTAACATTTCTTTTAGGAAGGTCACCTCACTGGTATACTGGTTCCTTCTCTCTTTTGTCTCATCATCTAAGAACTGCAACACGAATGTGTATGTGTGCAAGTGAGTAAATCGTTGTGTGCGCAGGCGTGTGTGGGTGTGTGTGTGTGTGTGTGTGTGTGTGTGTGTTTGACTGTGCAGTGTGACTAGAAAGTAACTTGTAGTGTTTTATTTTCAGTTTAATTTTATTGTACTTTATATCCATTTTAGGGACTAGTATAGCAAATAAAATAGTAACATAACATTATTATTATAATTATTATTAATTCTTATATTAAAATACGGTTTTATGACACAATGTCAAATCAGTACAAAACATGCAGGACATCTAAATACTATATGTTGCACGTTGGACATTTGCATACCCCTATTATCCTTAAAGGTTTGTTCTATGAACTTACCATAAATTTTCATACTCGCAGTACATTTGGCGAGAGTTACAATTAATAAGCAATAAAATTAATGTCTGAATAACGTCTGTAGAGTTTTTTCAATTTTATCCCACCTGAACAGTTCACATATAAAACACTAGTTTCAGCACAAATGAACAACTTCCTGACTCTCTCAAAGAAAAAATAAACCATAAGTGTATTTGACAGACAAACATGCTTTTCAGATCGTACTGATCTCCTTGACTCTCCCTTGTGCTTCTCTGGAATTAGCACCACAGAGCATGTTGACACACGTTGTTAGTCAGATTGATGAGTTTGTTTGAGCTGTGCAGGGCTGCAGTGCTTTATACGGTGACTGACTACATTAGCCGCTTGCTACTAATCCAAGAGTTAATGACTTTCCGCTATAATGTTGTTTCAATGCAAAATGTTTTATTCAAGTGCCCGCTGGATCTGATTGTAAGTGTTACGATGCATCACTGTTACTTTTTCCCTTACTCAAACACTCCATCCAAATCAATGTGGCCAGGTTTGAAGAGGTAGTTTATCACCACCAATTAACCTCACAGTATTACAGCCTCTCTCAGGTGTCATGAACCAAGAACATTACACCAATGAGCTTTCAGTATCAGTAAATATGTAGGCTGTTCTTTAAGCCAAAAAAAAGCAAAATGCTTTCAGACAGGTGCATCCCATTACAGTCACTTAAACATTTTAGTTTTTCAAAATAAACATGGAGAACAAAATCATTTTCTTAGATTATTTTAGATATGTTTACTTGTGTTCTGTACACCTGCACCAAAATATTAAAGCATATATTCTGCATTCATTTTATGAATGTCTAGAGACAATTCAAATCATGGAAGTGGCTTGTGAAGACAGACTAAAACTGAGCTTAAATACTTGAGCTCAGTTTTTAAGTTGGATTAAATTTATATCAAAATGAACTGAAGTTGTACTTAAAACTAAACTGGATTAAATTTAAATTGGAATTGAACTGAAAACACTTAAATTTCAATTTTATTTAAATTAGTAAAACTGCTTTTTAATAGGACGCACTTTAGCCGCATAGTTAATTATGGATCTTTTTGATTGTTTCTTTAAAGCAGAGCAAAATTCTATGTCTTTGTATCTAAACTTCACAAAACCTAAGGCAGCATAGCAGAAATTAGCTTACATTATTGCCATATATAAGCATTATGCTGTTTGCATAGTTGAAATGAGTGTAAAGCCACTAACGTGTTGCAGACAGGATGTGCTGCCGGTATGCCAGCTGGAGCTTTAAATGCAGAGAGCTGTGACGCTACAGTGATGGCGACAACAAACTATTACATAGCCTTTGCTGCTAGCGTCCTGCATGCTGCAAATCTCCTATGCCCAACCCCTTTACAACCTGCCATCATAACCTCAGACTGCGGCAGCGCAGCTCATTGAGACAGAAAATACAGTGACGTTTTACTGACCCAAAGAGAGGGGGTTATTGAAAGGGACGCTTTTAAGGAGAGATGGAGAAAGTGAGTCAGGCTCGGAGGACAGTAGAGCACAAAGAACTAAAAAAGATATTCAAAGGTCGACATGCAGAAATGGTGAAAAGTGGAAAATGTAACAGCCCCACTGAGGACTTACGATTTGTGAACGTCTTAGAAAAAGTGCAGAGAGTGAAGCGGGAGAGAGAGGAATAGAAAGAGAGAGAGGATGCTTGATTGTACCATGAAGTGTCTCACCTTGTTCTGCACCATGCACACACACAGCACCCCGGCTGTCAGGCAGCCTCTCTGTCTTTTTCCATCAGGCCAGCTGGGAAAAATGCATCATTCATGAGCGAAAACTTTACTTATTTAGCTGTGTCATCTACTATACGCTGTCAATAACTGTTTCTTCACTGGGACTCTGGCAGCAGGATGACTAAACGCAGACCACACATTCATCCAAAAGACAGCTCCGGTGGGGACATACCTGGTTTACATCAGGACGTCCTGAGCAGTATCAGAACCACAGAAACACGGGGTCTGTTAATGAGCAATGAAACAAAGTGAAATATATCAAACATAGATATAGTTCTACAAAATTAAGCCGATTAAAATGAGAGTTTAAATTTGTAAATTTCCTCAACACGTAGCCTTAAGAGGAAAACTACAGTTAGACTGTGCAGTATGAAGGTGTCATTATCTAGAAACCAACATGTGCTGCCCCAGCAGCCTTTTTGTCCAGCCTGTCCTCTTCCCTGAGTGCATGCTGCATCACAGCCCACTGTGAGGCTGCCTGCTGTGAAGGTCACCCTCCCTGCAGCTATGGATTACAGACGCAGAGTAAGGCAGAATATGACACTGCCCTCAAGGGGAGGTCTGAAGCTGAAGGCGACGGAGAAAGTCCTCGTCGACCAACCAGGACCAGAAAGTACTGCGAATGTAAATATGCAGTACGGGAAAGGACAGGTTGCCAATCTGGTTATACAACAAATTAAAAATACACAACTACTAGTGCTAGTAATAAAACAACAATGGCAATCATCATCATCAGAAATCCAAAGCCTGTTATTGGTATTACAGTATCGTGATGCATTTCCAGATATCAGTCTTCAGCTGTACAGGGTTGTTTTTGGTAAATCCAGTGACGATGTAGTAGAAAAGATAACTTCAGGTTTAAAGAAAGTGTTATCATAGTCAGATGTAGCATGCTTGACTTTAAAGACTAAGAAAAACCAAAGAAATAGAAGACTGTTTCAATTGAAAGTCATAACATATTTTCACTTTTTCAAACAGTCTGATGACTTGATCTCAAACCATCCTGTCAACTATCAATTTAATTTAAATATTTAATGAAAGATACACAGGCTTGGTTTGCTTGGGAAGAAATGTGCACTCATTTCCTGTATTTATTTCTTTGTTTTCTTATTTTCTTGGATGTGTTAATTTCTTTGGCCCACAATATTCTTTCATTTCAGATTTTGTTGTAAGGCAGTAGTGCTACCACCTGCACCACTGTGCACCCCTAGTTGTTTTTGTATAAGCATAAAAACTTAATTTAAATGAAAAAATGTTTTCTATAACAAAATGTGTTCTTAATGATTACATTTGCAACTTAAGAGCTCATTTCACATAAATGAAATCATATACAAACTGCAGTGCAGCCTTTAGATTTTTATGACCACACAAAAGTCTCAGGCACCAGAAGGTCAATTCTTTCAACAATTGATGATGCTTTTTCCTCAATTAAAAGTTGTCTGAAAGCCTCAGTAATTCCGTAAAACAATCAAATGTGTTCTTTTTGGATTTTTTTTTCTTTTTTAGTGAGACAGAAACTGATAGTTATTGGTTCTTTTAAGCATTCTGCCATTGTTCCAAGGTCTATGAGATGGAAAAACATGCCCTTTCAAACAATCACGAATGATATTTGTCAGATCTTGTCATTTCCAGCCACAACTCTCCCTGCTGTGATTTCAGAAATGCATCAAATTAGTAATGCCTCAACTTTTCATTTTCTTCAAATTAGGCCAACCCCCTTCTCTACTTATCACTGGTGAGGACACATAGCCTGTTACAACCTGTTCCAAAGCACCATAAGACAACTGTTGCTGGATGTAAAATTAAATAAGAACATTGTAAAAACTTTTGTGACCTTGTGATTTTTTAAGGTTTTTGTTTTACAAGACTTTCTGTCATCTGACATGAGTACTTTCTCTCATCTTCTTGTTGTTCTCCTACATGGCTTGGGGTAAACTGAGAACAAGACTTTACATTGCTTTATTTTAGCAACAGCTTTCTTCTTTCCATTCTTCCATAAAGATCTGATTTGCGAAGTAGAGAACTACGTTTACATTTACTAATTTGATGTCTTCTGAAGCTGGCTAGTTACACTGGACTTTATCCAGGAGTAGAAGAGTAATGAGTTGCGAATACATATGCAAACTACACTTGAGATAATTTATTTGTAAAAAGAAAAAGGAAATCATCTATAATTTTTCTTCTCTTATGTCATTAGGTCATGCTCTGTTCAGGTTTATTATATGAAATCCAAGTAAAGTGCAACATAATTTGTAACATGACAATATAAAACACTTTTGCAAAAACAAGGAAGGTATTTCTTATGTCCTATGTTTGGAGATAAGAAAAAGTGTAGATATTAGCTCTGTGATTGCACTTATTAATGTATATTAAGGTATTTTTGGTGTTTGAACTAAAATAGACATTTTATAGGAGTATATTTTGCATATTTTTTAGTATTTCACAGGAGTTTTTGGTTCCTAGTCTCTCTGAACATCAGGTTTCCACTGTATTTCTTGCTTTTATAAATTGTTTGTAGCATTACCAAATCTTTGGTAAGATTTTACTTTTATTGCTTTTATTATTTAGCAATAAAAGTAATAATTTCAAAAGTATGAGACATCATGAATGATAAGACTCCATCAAAGTTTTGTTTCATTACTAATTAGCATTTTGCCATCTTAAGGAGCATAAAAGCTGGTGGGTCAAGATTTAAAGAATAACACTGTTTACATATCTTGAGATGTACATACCCACCTGGCTTTCTGAAATAAATTTTCTAAACTGAAACATATCTCCAATCTCTTTTGACGTAAAAATGCTTTGTGAGTCTTTTGGGATTTAAATTGTTCAAAAAGGAAATGTAAATCTTGATGCAGACCAAGCTGAACAAAATTACATGAAATGTTGACCGTTGGTGCCCAAACCTTTGCATCATATCATGTATGTTCATATCTGTTTGAGCATTTATGCTCGTGTGATTCTCTAGTGAGTATTTAAGAAAAGGGAGGAGAACCCTGGCCTGCAAGCAGAGGACACAGGGACACCAATGAAAGCAAAAGAACACAAGCTGTCTCCCAGCAGGCTAATCCTCTAATGAAGATTTGTGGCTGTGGCTGGCTGGTGATTATTGGCCCAGCACAGGCACAAAAACCATCTTCAGAGCAACAGTAAATAAACAAGCTCTCAAATTTATACAAGCCGTCACGGGATAAACGAGAACATTCTGGGTGGGAAGCAAAAACGTCGGCATTTCCCAGTTTGGACTGGAGAATATGCTGCGATGCTCCCTGGCTGCTCTTGATGAACAAAATGCAGAGCAAGACCAAACATTAACGAGCATTATTCAAATATGAGCAACATAACAGTCATTTCTGGACTGTTAGTCATGTTTCAACAGGGCAACTTCTCTATCCTGACTATGCTAATTTTATGGAAATAGTTGGTCTTGAACCTTCTCCTCTGACTCCTGTTCGTTGCACTCTATCGGTGCTCCTTTGAACTCTGTTAACGCTGCCTGAGCTTAGGAGATGGATGAGAGCCAAGTGTCAAGTTCATATTTGAGTATGCAAAAGTTTAATATTCTATAAAAGTGAGTTTATTAGATAGAAAGAGATGAGGACACACATAAAAAAATAATCAAACTGTCTATGACAGGCAATAAAACATCGCTTTGGAAAGTGTAGATAAAAAGAGAAGGATAAGCAAATGACTCAGGTACCTCATCACCCCTGCCCCTTACAGCCTTCTAATCCACACCTATGGCATTTCAACCATCCCTCCTCCCCCATCTTCTCTCCCTCCCTTCAGGCAGTGGCAAGGGAGGCGTGATGCAAGTCCTGGCAGAGCTCCTTCCACCCCCTCTCGGCCCCCACCTCCTCCCTCGTTCCTGCTAACTGAGGGGTAGGGCCACTTATTCAGGGGAGGACTTGTTTGGAGACAGGTGTGCATACCAGACGCCTGTGTTAAGCCCTGTGCCACATGGATCCTATAACTACGAGCAAGCAAAAGGCTTCCCCGGCTCCCGTCCAACACCGAACAAAGAGATTCTTTTAGCTGAAGCTGAAGGTATACCGTGACTACAACCAGCGGGCAAAATGCCATAGACAACCGGTCACCTTTGCATCAGCAGACTTTACTGCATCCCAGCAGCCGAACATGAGCTTTATTAATCTGTTTCTGAAGAATTAGTTGGAGATGAGAGGGTGCCAGGGGTGGAGATCGGAGCTATTTTAAGTTGTTCATGTAACATCAAGGATTAAAGGCAAGCTTAGGGCTTCTTGGAAGGAAAAAAAATCCTTGGACTATTTAGTCAATTTGTTGAGTCTGGCAGTAAAACTGAAGTAAAAGTAGAGCCGCTTTGACATACGAGATCACAGAGTCAAGAGATGTCCTTGTGGCTACGAATTAAGACAGCATAATAGGATAACATTCCTCACTGGGTTTCAGATATGCTGCTCATATTTCCACTTTTTATGAGTCAGGTGATGCAAAGAAGCCACAGTTTAAAGCATGCTGTCATAAAATATAATTGGCTATAGCCTGCAGCCTCATTGTAACCATAATATTACCAGTCAAACTCATTTGTACACATTTCCCCTCTTTTGAGTCCCTATCTACCTACAGGATTCACTCCAGCCTCATTCTATCACTGCTTCCCAATAACGTTCTTCTACACTTTCATTGCCCCTCTTCACCCCCTCTGAATTGACCTTGCAGCAACTCAAGGAGAATTGATTTTTCTTTCGGTCTTTGTGTGAAACCTTATCTCAACAGCAGCCGGTCCCCTGAGCTGGATGGAGCTAGTTTTCTTTCATGATGACACTGTGCACTTCATTTTACCCTCTGCCTATTTTTGCTATCTTTGGTACCACCCTCCCCCATTTGCTCATCTCAACTTCCTTCATGAAGCCAAACAAACAGAGCAAGGATGTTTAATGTGGCACCTATCACTGCCAAGCATCAGCTCTGCTCAACCGTTTTACATTGAGATCCAGTTTGGGAGAGAATAAATCATTGGGCCTTCTCCTGCTAATACCTTAAGTATTTCATTATAATTTTTTTGAAAAAAGAAAAAAAAAAACATGGTGGTGTCTGTTACAAAAGTGTATAATTTATATATATATATATATATATATATATATATATATATATATATATATATATATTATTAGACATTAGACTAAATCTTTCCTGTTAGAATTAACGCATTAGAGATTTTTTTTAACTTCTCAATAAGAAAGTAATAAAAATATTACAATATAACCCTAATGCTAGACTTAGGGGGGGACAAATTGTGTAGTTTTTTACAGTATATGTAAATATCTAACTTGAACTGCTTGATTACTTGAACAAAAACCAAAGCAAAATCAAAAATAAGCACATGATGATGGATAAATAAATTAATCAAATAAAACCAACCAACCACATTTGTTGTCTCCTGGGCAGCAAATTTTTAAATAATTCCTCTCTGACGATTTTTATTCTGAGGGCTTTTGCAAACAAGGGTATTTTTTGTTTGCAACTAAGAATATACACCTGAGAGAAGAATGTCTAGTCAGGACGACTGGAAGAATCCCCTATGAGTTGACACTGACATCTGACATTTGGGCTGCAAGAGACGGTTTGTTGCTCTTTTTTCAATTTTTATTCAGGCAGGTGACCACTGCTGCTGCTACTGTCCCTGGGATGCTTCCGCCTCCACGAGCAACTCTCCTTTTAATTTTGGAGACACACCCTGACATAAAAGGCCAGTGCACTCCTTTAAAATGACAAGTGCTTAAAAGATGGAAAGCAGGACAGTAAAAGTAGAAGGGTGCCACAAAGAATGCTATAGATAAAAAGAGAAACACAGCAGAGAGAAGATGCTAAACATGTAAAAATTGGCAACTTTTTCAAAAAAGCAACAGCAAACTTCGGTCAAAAAAGGACAGAGAAAAGAAAATAAGACAAGAGACAAGATTGATTTTGCAATCAAGTCAATTTGTGCCATATAACATAACGTTGCCTAATTTAAATATTTTTATAATGCGACACCTCATAACTGCCTCAGTCAGAAGAAAGAAACAGCCTAGCAGCCATGAGCCCTCAAGTTCAGAGTGGACAGTTATGGTTCTTCACTGAGTGAACATTACTAAGTAATATAGTAACAATTTGGTGTAAAACTGCTTTTTATGAAAGGTGGCCTGATGATTCAGTTTATTAAAGTGACCAGAATTTTAATATGTGATTTAGTGACATGAGGCGAAGAAGACTTTCTCACGTATTCTAACAATGGACAGTTCAGGCATATGTTACTGTTTCAGGGTTGGCCATGTTTCTGAAAAACTACTCTTATGCAGAGGGGAAAAAACTATAATAAGGTCATTAGAAAGCTATGTTATACTGGGAATAACAAAATAGCAGAGAACAGCTTTTGTTCATTCTTAAGGTATCTTTGAACACTAATTTGCTTGATATTTGATATTGCAGAAAAGGAAATTCTGATGTAAAGAATAGTGTTGAAGATTTGCCCTTTATCTAAGGTTTCAATTTGTGAATTCAGTTGTGATGGAACCATATTGTGGCTAAGGAAAGAGAGCGTACTGTGTGAAAAAAAATTGTAACACTTTATATGTTTTTGTTATATTTATATTTACGCTTTTATATCATTCTTATGGTTTGAATATCTCTAAACACTTATTTGAGCAATATATAGATTCAGATATTGTTGAAAAGGATGTGCTATTAAGAATGCTACTAAAGATGTGCATTCATGTTGAAGTAAATATACAAAGAACTGAAAATGTTTTAGACTCAATTACAAAGCTTTACAGAACCCTGCGCTAATGTAATAATAATTCTTTTTAACTAAAGTTGAAAAGTCAAACCCTTTAAACTCCAAGGCTGAAAATGAGTCCAGCTCCAGACTCCAGGAAAGTGTGTTAAAATGTCTTGAAATTAAGGCAAACACGGTTTCCTATCAAGGGAAGGAAAAAAAAAAACATTAGATTCACTCAATTATGAGTCAATTATTAGAGACCCGAACCCACAGTAATAATAGATACACATAGGTTAGAATAGGATATATGAAAAATAACTGACTTTCATAATCAGCTTTCTCTTCTTTCATCATTTTATTTTATTATAAACAAAGGCTTCACCTTTGTTCTCTTGCCAAGCAAATGAATGATCATCACTGAGTTTGACTTTTGTCCAGCTCTCTGACTTTGTCCAGCTATCTAATATCCTTAGTTACTCCTAGCTTCTTATGTTTCATTTATATTGTTGTCTATTAGGAATGTCTCAGTCTGATTCCAGAATTATTTCAGGGATCCCAATGAAGCATTAAAAAAAAAAAAAAAAAAGAAACAACTTAGCAGACTGCACTGAACATTCAATCGTTGTTTTCACCAAGCTATATGTTTTCAAATCGGCTGCAACATAAGAGCTGTAAGTCATAAAGTATTGTAATAGAACGTGCTAGCTAGTGTTGCAAAGACGTCTGTAAAGGCAGACAGAGGTTTTGGTATTTTTCCAGGCCGTGCTGAAAGAATTAACCCAACTTGCTCTCAGACAAAGCAAAGTTAAGCAACACACTTAAGAGTAAACTCTTCATGGAGGAGAAACATTGACGAGGCAAAGATACAAGGTCATGAAGATTACAGAACAAGTGTCTGATCCACTGATGTGGTTGAGAACATTGGTTTTATTTGAAGCCACAGTGCATCCTCCTTGACACCATGCAGAGCTGGCAAACAAAGCTCATCATAAGCTGCAGGGTATGTTATGTGATATGACTGCTATTATCTTAACTACGGACATTTGGAGGTCAGACTTTTGTCTAATGTCAATGCTTAGCCTCACAGTTCAGTTAATTGAACAGTCTGGAAATAAACTCAGTTGTATTTTCCTGAGGTAAAAGATTATGTTCACCAGGTATTTTTGTTGCCGTTATTGACTTTGGTTTGTTTAACTAAAAACGGAGCAGTGCTCTATTCCCACAAAGCTGTAGGGGCATAAAGTATTTAAATGCCATCTATTTACAATACAAATGACTATAGAAAACACCATCGAACTGCCGTTTCAACTAAAATGTACTTGGCTTCTCACTATTAAACCATTCTGAATCTTTCGCAAACTTCATTGCCCAGGTGTCATCCATAACTTGTGAATGCAATACTGTAACACCATAATCGTGTTCAGTTGCTTTAAGGAATGGCACTGGAGGTTGCTGAGTACATGGCATGTTTTATTCAAGTTTTGCCAGGCACCAAAAGCACCCTGCACATTTAATGTTAAGCATTTTAAGAAATCAAGTTCTCCAGTGTTCCCTTGGCTTTGCCTTTAGTAAATGGTCTTTGAGAGAGGACACTGCAGAAAGGGTGATGGAGCTGTTGGAGCCAGAGGAGCCTCCACCTCCCTCTTCTCTGCAGTGTTACACACACCAAGGGGCCACACACACGCACAGATGCTCTAACAGACACAATGGGTTACCTTCCCACCAGTCCAATAACAGGCCTATTCATTAAAGTCCCTTACAGACAGTATTGACAGCCTGCTGACACATAGTCACTCCAGCATAAACAAATGGAGCAATAGCTAGGAGCAAAGGCAGGATGTGAGGAGGGAAAAAGACCTGTTATAATGGGTTTTTGACCTAGGAAAAAATCTCTGTGAGCATGGAGTGTGTGAGCCACACAGAAACAGGGTGGGGTGGGAGCTCCTACTTTGTCCAGAACACAAACACGTATTATTGTTCTCCCTGAGGTTTAGTGGAGTTGTCCCTCCATTGTTTAACGTGTGAAACTATCATGTTAGGTCACAACTAATACGTGTAATTTATTTTAAGGGGGCAGTATTATGCATAATCAACTTTTTGAAGCTTTATATTATCTTATAATACTACTCCTGTATCAAAAACATACCTGGAGTATTCCCTTGATTATTTTATGCATCTTTAAGAATTTTTTAAGCTCCTATGGCAGCCGTTCAACTGTGCAAATTGCCTCGGTGGACCGGCGCTGCCTTCTAGCTTTCCAAGCTTCTGAGCTTCTGCCTCACAAAGCAGCCCTTCCCTGTGACTCTCACTCAGCTCCTCCAGACTAGCTAGCAGCAATTTGCAAACACCTGGTGGAACTGCACATCTGCTGAGCTCATTATTCATGCTATTTCTCAGAGAAATGCTGGTAAAAACTTTGTCAAATGATTAAGAGCAATGTCATGATTCAGAATGTGCACATTTCTATTAAGTCATATTTGGATACTGGATTTTTATAATGACTTAAGGAAACATGCTATTATGCTATAAAATGGCAGTAGGTGCCTGGAAAATACTGCCCCATTTTTAAAACAACTATTTGAAGCAATGTTTTCATTGAGGGCCTTATGGGTAATGGAGACTGCAGTTGCAGAAATTGGCTGATTCTTAACTCGATCAGTCCTCACCAATGATTTAGCAGGCCATAACTCAAAAATCCCTTCTTTTTTCTAGTTGATGAATGCACCATCGTACAAATTGAAGCCTAATTTATACTCCTTAGTCGTCGTCCCAAATGCAAAGCGTGAGGTATAGAGGACCGCCTCCCTGGCAAGGAGGGGTTGCAAGATAACTTTTCCTACCTAACACAGTGATATTGTTGCAGAGTAGACTAGGGGACTGCCGGTTGGTTTTTCGTATCTTGCGTATATGTACCTTTTGTTACATCTTCCAGGATACCGTTGTGTTATGTCTTAAGACTGAGGAGGGAAATGTGTGTTGATTAATATAAATATTATCATATTTATTTATTATCAAAAGGGGGGAAATGTCATGGAAAAATTACAATAAGGTCACATCTGCTAGTCATGTTATATGAAATGTTTATGAACTCTCACCAAAAGAATTATTTGGGTTACATGCAGAAGGTTGGAAGTTGTTTTCTGCAGCTGCATCAGAACCAGACTGTCTTGCACCTTGTTGTTAATTCTTTATCCTTGGTATAAAACTCATGTGTTGTCTGTGCCTGGGAGAGCTTTTGCGAGCTTTTCGTCCAGACTTGCTTCATTACTGGTTGTCCTACAAGCTCTCTGTATTGTGCACAATATATGAATAAACCTGATTGAGTGATTTCACCTGAACAGTGCTTGGAAATAGTTTTTTTTTCCACGACAGCCTAGTGCTAGCTTCAGTGTGTATTCATCATGTTTGCATTTTTTGCTTAATTTTAAATTTATACCACACTTTATGCATACCCAATGTCTGACTATAACTACTTTATCCTTTTAGCCCTAAACAGTGAGCATATTGTGACAAAAATGGGGAAAAATCCCCCACAAAACTGCAGAGTTTCTAAGAGACACTGTTTTCAATGGCGGAGAGGTGGAGAAAAATAGGTAAATTGCAGAAGCAACAGCTATGCATGCAGGTCAGCACAGAGGCAGACTTCATGAAGACAGATTAGGCCTGCGTGGGCACACAAACACAAAGACAAAGAGACAGATAGACTGGAAAGCCCTGAACTCAGAGTCTGATTCAAACAGACAAGACAGATGAGACAGGGAAAAACATTCAAACATGAACTGATCTCGAGATGGTGGAGGTGTCCCCCCAGTCCCCACCCATGAAACAAGAAAAAAAAAACACAATGTGAAGAGGTTTTAAATTGAATTTGTGAGGGAGAATGTTGCTAGACAGCTTTATGATAGCACATCTGGTGCCAGTGGAAAGACATAACGGAGAAAGAGATGTTTTAACCAAAAGTTAGTGTTATACCATAACCTCCCATATGGCATGTATCTTTTCTGTTTTCTAAGAGAGCGTGTCAGCTCATCTCAGTTCTCCAAACCTTTTAACACACAACAAACTCTACAACGGAAGCTGCCGAACTTGCTGCAGAGTGAATGTCAACCAGTTAGCTAAGCTCACCAGATAGTTGCTGATGTTATCTGCACTGTCGTCACCGTCAGAGCTGCTACAAGCCTCTGCCAGGTCCCAAGAACTACTGCAGTGCTCGTCAACCACAGTATAAGGGTAGAACTTTGATGGTGAGGTTTTTTGCTCAAGGTCAGAAAAACGGAGGGCAAAAAAGGTTGATGGCCAGAGTTGGTGAAGCATGCAGTTTATTCAGGCGTATTCTCAGCGTTCAGGGCTCACACACAAATGTTTTAATATTCTTTCTTTACAAGGCGCACAGGCCATTTACCTTGAAAAATGTTATCATACCTTACAAGGTGTATATCAATGAGCCCAATCAGAAAATTTTCTGACTGGAACTGGAAATCAACTTGTAACAGAAAGGTAAAGGTCATTGCAATGACATTATCCTTTTTTGGCAGAAAAGAACCAAAAATGCTAAATAACTCAACACAGCATTGTGAAAAAGCATGTTTCCTCTCTGCAGATTTTTTTCTGTATTTGTTCATTTGTAGCAGTATTTATAATCCAACAAACAAATGCGACAGGAATAAACAGGTTAGATTTTTCAAATTATGGTTTTTTTTAGTGAGGAAAGAAAAACTTCCCAGAACACCATGCCAAAGGATCTCATTTAGATTTAGGTCCAGACTTTGACTAGACCTCTACAAAACTTTTCTTGAACAATTTAGATGTGCTTCAGATCATCATGCTTCTGCATAAATTTAAGGTAAGCTGGATATTCTCCCTCAGGATGTTCTTCATATTTTTGTAGATTGGGAAATTATGTGTTGCTTTATCAAAACTTTTTTGCCTGTTTCATAACTTCAGGCAGGTTCATTCAAATTATTTTCTTGATCATAAATTTGTTTTTCACATTTGGACTTTGAAAAAGTTTTTTCCTTCATAATTGACATACCGTAATAATTTAAAATGTGCATTTTGCATTTACTCTGGTTTCCTGTACCAGAACCTCACTTCAAAGGATCATATATACCCCTTTAATCAGCAGAAGCATTGGTTTTGGGATTAGACATGAAGGTAAAGTGTTTTGCAGTAAGTTACAGGATTATAATTTAAATGAGGTCAATATGCTGTAAAAAATCTGCAGTGAAAGCAACATAGCCTGAGTGTGTTTCTGCAAAGGGCCTCATTGCAAAGATAAATTCCACATTTATTACTTTTGCCCAGTCTCCTTAACAGTTAAAACTGACAGCATAATAACTACCTTAAGCTAAAACCATTAAAGTGGCGTAGCTGTGCTGCTGTTAGCACGTCCAGGTTGAATATCATTTACTGCAGCTGCTACCACCTGCAACCCAAACAAGACAGTACTCGTCTAATTGCTAAGTCAAAATATTCACTTTTGACCAGCTGCAAAAAAAGAAAAAATTCAATGTGCAATTAGGTAAAACCCAACTTTTTATATGTATATATACTTCATAGCTTTCGCTAACTCTACATGTACGCTCTTCAACATGCATACTTCTGCTGGCCCTCACAGTCAAGAGTCTACACGACTCCCTATAATCATTAAAGATGTCTGCATGAAAAACATGCCTGCCGGGTGGGCAGAGAAGCGGAGCGGTGCCTGAATCAGCCCAGGCATGCGTTAAAACAAAGTGGCCTCTCCTTCAGAGCACATAGCAACACAGACAAACACACGCATACACGCACACATTCGCAATGCTGAGTCCCCCCCTCAAAACTTCCCCCCAAACACACACACAGTCTCATAGAAACGGCCATACACAAATGAGAATACTCTAGAACACCTATATCTATCCTATTTAAACAGTAGCTGGACTCATCCTCCATATGAATGCACACAGAAGTCCCTCCTTCAAGCATGGCCAGTATGAGAGCTGCATACTAAAGAAGGAACTGCTAGCAGGCTGACTCAAAGCAAAGCAACAGTGCAAGATTAACTGCAAACTAACATGTCCTGCCTGGTGGAGACTGGCTCATTCCCTGTAAATGGTCGCATTATTTCTTTTCCCCCAAGAAGCTGTGTTATCTCAAGAGATGAAATTCCCCCACGTGGTCCTCTCTATTTGTATAAATTTCCATCCCTTATCAGTAAGTTTGGACGAAAGCATCCTTGTCAGCTCTCCTCCTCTGGCAACACACACATAGGAATGGTTGAGTCTGGTCATGTGACCAAACAGCTCTGAAACACTTTGACCTTCACTGTCATCACTCACACCTGCCTCAGTAATGGCACACTACTGTCGTAATTACGCACGCTGACCATGACTTTAAAGGATTTATCCAGGCGCACCAGACGGAGCAGAACATGGCATTAATCAGGAGCTGCTGGTGGCCAAGTTTAAGTAGGGATTAGTGGCTGACCAAAAATCCTGTGCACCGAAAAAAAAGGAAAGAAAAGACAGAGACAACTCACCCAGAATCATGCTGTGTGGGTTTGTGTTGCCTTTGGTATCCCCTGGGGTTGGCAGGTGTTTCCCCCCCACTTGCCCGAGTCTCTCCTGCTTTTGCCGAGAGACAACAACAAAAATGCTCCAAAAAAACCCCCAAAAAATAAAAATTCAGAGTCGTCCCCCCCCCTTCCACTCTCCGGAAAGACGCAACTCAGAGAGGCAGTGCTGGATGTGGAGACAGACTGCTGTTGCTGCTGCTGCTACTGCTGCTGCACATGTCGTCCCTTGCGCCTGCCCTCTCCAGGTGAAAGACTGTGTGTGTGGAACAGAGAGCGCGTCGGTGCTCTTGTGAGTGTGAGTGTGGATATGTTAGTGCGCGAATGAGGAGGGGGGGGGGATCCAGTGTTTCTGCAGCGGTGGCTCAGGTATGCCTGAGGACAGTGTGAGGAGCAGAGGACGGTGAAGGGAGAAAGAGAGAGGAGAGCGAGGGGGGTAGGGAGGTTGAGCCTAAAGTGTGACAGCCAATCACAAGGGGGAGGGCTACAGAGCCCTGATCTTCTACTCCACAGCAGCCAAGAGGAAATGCAGTGGTCTCCAGCAAACAGCTGACAAGCACTTTCCTTTCATCTGTACCATTTCACAGGAGGCTTCAAAAGAAAACAAAAAAAACTGGGGAACGTCCTCCTTGCTATGTAAAGGCAGCACCTGCTTTGGTCTCGCACAGAAAAACACACACACACCTGCACCAAAACGCACACACACACACACACACACACTCTCTTTTCCCAGTCTCACTTTCTCTCTGCTTCTTGTTTTTGGGGCTGGGTATAACCTAAAGGCACCTTACATGCCTCTGCTCTGATTGGTGGCAGACTTGGCCAATGGGAGCGACGGTACACACTTGTCATCATGCAGAGTGGAAGTCATGAAGGAGAGACAGAGCTTGACTGAAAATGCCATCTCCCTCTCATTTTTCACATTCACCCCCTGTAAGAGCCCAGTCTCCTACATCTGTTTACAGCACTTGTTCTCCACCTCTTCCCTCTCCTGCCCTCCCCTCTCTCTCTGTCCTTTGACTCCACACCTATGTGGACTTGTTAAAGGATTAACCTTTTATTTGTCCTTCCCTCCTTCCATCTCCTGACCCTTTCAAGCAAAGTTAGACATTTTATCGTCTGAGCTTTTGTCAGAGGGATTGGAATTCAGACAGGGAGAGCGGGAGCAGTGGGGAAGAGAGGAATGGTGGGTGGGGGGGATGCCAGGGGAAAAAAAAAGAAGAGATGAAATGGGAAGCGACAGAGCGGAGGAAGCAGAAAAAGGAGGGGGAGAGATTAAACTAAACACAAACTGACAGAGGGATGAAGAGACGTGGAGAGACAAGAAGAGACGACCAGAAGGAAACGCAGACAAAGAGAGAGGAAAGCTGTCAGAGCCAGGAGAGAATTAAGCAGGACCTCAGCAAGGCATTCACTAATTGAAGAGGAGCTTCACAGACAGTTGTTTTATGGTCCAATTCCACCACACTAAGAAGCCACTCAGAAAAATGTCCGCTGTCATGTTCCCGAACTGCTTCCTCCTTCCAGTTTCTCCTTCATGAAGGAGAAATCATAGGACAGCTTGGGAGAGACGTTTTCTAAAATCACAGCCCCGACATTACCGAATAGCTTGGTGCGTTAGAGAAGGCTTAACAAAACTGTCAAAAAAACTAATCCCCTTGGGCTGGCCTGCTTGCAAACACAACAGATATAACCACGTGAGCCTGAGGCGACAGCAGAAAGCTGTCTGATGTTTTGCTTTTTTATTTTCTAACTGTATTCTCCCACTTTCATTCTCACGCTCTCAGGCTGAGGCTGTGAGTCAAAGGATGTTGGAGTGAATACTAAGGAGATGGGCTGACACCTCCAGTACCTCTCTGTGAAGGAGCTCCGCTGCATACCTCCATGGTACCTTGGAAATGACTTCAAACCCCTTGAACCTGAGTGTGTTTTGTTTTAATTATATGAGATATACAGTAGAGTGGAAGAAATGTATGATGATGTTTTTTTTAAACTTTTGTCAAATAGAATTTAGGAAATTATGCCATTCAGTGTGTTTTACTTTGATACCTCAAAATCAATATAGTGAAGTGAATTCCCTTTAGAAGTCACTTTATCACCAAATTAGAAAATTCAAGTTCAATTCAAATTAAAAATACTTCATTGGTACCAAAGGGAAATTAAATAATGAAATGATGTCAGACTTATGCAGTCCTTTTCAATCCTCAAAGGGTTCTCAAAGACGCTTTACAATAAAACCAATCATTTCCATTTGTGCACTGATGATCAGTGGCAAGCTACTGAATTGCTGCCACAGCTGCCCAGCCTGCCACAGGCTTCTGCCATCGGCTCTTCTGATCAACAGCAGGCAAGGTGGATCAAGCTTCTTTCCCAAGGACACAACTGAGGTGGATGGAGTGGGAATTGAATCGTCCACCTGCAGGGCAAACTCTTACTGCCGTCGCCACCATCGCGCCCGAAAAGTAAAACAGGAAAAAGTCCACCTATGTAGTGTAATTTCAGTATCAATCCAGCTGTTCTGTGTTTCAGGGATTTGCTACAGTGAATTAGAAAAAACTTTAAAAGATCATCTACCTTGGTTGTTTGTTTTTGGTATGAGTGAAGACATTTCTGGAAATTTTTGTTAAAGGAGAAATTATAAAATAGTTTTTGAGAAACTCTTATTGTCTTATATTAGCAAGGTGGAGCAGTTGGTAATACATTTCCTTTTAAGCCAGAAGGTCCTATGTTTGAATAAAGGTCTGGAGTATTTCTACATAGATATTTTATGTTCTTCCAATAGTCAAGAATCATTATTGTTAGTTGTGCGTGTGTGTGTGTGCGGGGGTGCACACACACACGCTATTGCCCAATGACCACTGATAGGCACCAGCTACTGCATTACCTTTGACGGCTGGTATAGATGATGGGATGAATAGAAGGAAGTATATTAGAAACTTGTGTACACATGGTCACTGACTCTAATCTTCCAAAGTTGTTACTGTAAAGAAACCACAAGACGTCTTGTAAGAAGAATTAAACTAATTTTGTGGACCTTCTCTCGCAAAACACTGTTTTTATGGAAAGACACTGTTTTTATGGAAAAAACACCACATCATATCATACTGAACACTCTGTATTTGGGTGAAACGTGATTTTACAGAGTCATACAGGAGGATGATATTCTTCAGCATGGACAGGAACACTGCTCTGAGTTATTTGACCAGAAGACTGATCAAGCTAAATGCTGGGCAGCTTCTGAAGCATCAGTGAATTGCAGTTCTCATTTTGGTCCCTGCTCCAACACAGCTGACTCAAGATCTACAAAGGCTTGGAAATATTCCATCATTTGATTCAGGAGTGTTGAACCAGGAACAAATCTAAAACATTATGACACATCCTTCTAACTACAGTCATTACTGTGATAGAAGCTCAAGAAGACATGAGGCTAGGTCAGATGTTCACCTTACATCAGATCAACAACCCTAATAATTGCAGCAAAATGTGAGTGTCAATGATTGAAATGCTTTTACTGAGAAAACATTTTGGAAACCATGCATCATTTTCCTAGCACTTGACAATTCTGCACAAATTTGTGTAAGTTCTTTTCATAAAATTCAATGTTTGGCTGCAATGTGAAAAAATGTAAAATGGTTGAATTGTTTTGAAAGACGCTGTATGACTTTGTATGTAAACAGAGGCAGACTTTAATGCCACAAACACCCAATCAGACTTATCAGAGACTGTATAAAATCATATGACAAAAAGCTCCTAAAAACAAAGCACCTGTAGATATAAATATGCAAATATCACCTAGAATCAAAGAGAAAAATATCAACAGTCCCTCATCAGCATTTTGGGCAACCGAGCAAACATTTTGTTGAAAAGAACAGGAATTCAGTGTTCTGCAGGAACTGAGAATATGCGTTTCTCTAAATGAGATGCAAGCAGGTGGGATGATAGTTAACATCAAAAAAGCTGTGTGTGTATGTTTCTCTGGGCATTCAAACTGTGTGTGTAGAGGTGTGTGTGTCTGTGTGTGAGAAAGAGAGAGAAATAAAAAAGAGCTGAGATAGGGTTTCTTCATTAGTTGTGTTGGTATCAATAATTCAGAGCTGGTCCTTGTTGGCGTTCAATGGGCCGAGGGCTAATGTGCTGTCAGGCCAACAGGGGCCCAGGACTGAGCGCCACTTTAATGGATGTCATGATGAGAGGGTGAAATTGGAGCATGGGTATCCTGTATCATCCATAGGCAAGAAAACCGGGCAAGGAAAACGCAGGGGAGGAAAGTCAAGGGACAGGGGAAGGGTGAGGGTCACTGGGGAGGGGACAGAGGAGATGACTGGGTAGGTAGAAGAGCAGGAAGTTGGTAGATGAATGAACTGAGATCAAGTACAGAAGGTGCACTACTACCATATAAAGAAACAGGTAATAATAATCAAATTATTTAGAGGCAAATACTGCTTATACAATTCAATAGCATTATTTATTATTACAAATATTCTACATTATTTTTATTTCTATGTTAAATATTACGGTTTATGCGGGGTTCTCCAACCTTCCACAATGGTTTTCAATAGCTTTGGCTGAGGACCAACTAATTTAGATTTAACAGCAAATACAGGTTTTAAGGATTTTTTTTTCAGTTTGTCATGGAATAATTAAATAATGTCAGTAAAAGGACCAGTAATTTTTTTCTGGATTTACTTTTTCTACTTTAGGTTGGAAACTATATACTTTTTATACCTACGATTTCACCGATCGTATATTTAAACGATGGGATGAAAATTGGTACAAAATGTATCAATTTCTATTTTTATTTTTCTCTTCCAGAATGGTGGGGTTTTTTTTAATCTATAGCATCTATTTACCAAAAAATGATAAACAATTATAAAGGTCATGTGACCTTTATAATTGTTTAGATTTATAATCTAAACGTGTTTTATTTTACTCATTAGATTGTAAAGACTGCAGACTCCTGGGACATGTTTTAGAAGTTTTAGATATTTCTATCATTTCAGAATTTTCTCAATATAGAAATATGTTTTCTCAGTTCTTTAATTATTTGATTTATGTGTCTATTGATTTGTATTCTCTTTCTCAATGGGGTCTTTGCACGGCGCTGACGTCACATCCGCATGAGTGAAATACAGAACCGCTGTGTGTTACCATGACAGCTAGAAAAGACAAAGTCATATTGCAGACATAAAGCAATACTGAACATTGTTGTTTTCCTAATATAATCGGCTTTCAAAGTTTTCATGGACCCTGAATTAAGAAGACGGTGGCTCGTAAATATTCACTGGACAACAAAATTTGCAACCTTCACCTCACTCCGGATTAGCTTCTTCAGCCTAAAACTACGGGGGATGATAAATAAAGGAGCAGTCTCCTGTGTGAATCACATCTGTATTCAGCCTCAAAGAGCGAGTGTATGGGAACGAGTGGGCAGACAAGAGCCAAACAGCCGAGCAACTGATCTGCCTATACACACTGCTGTAAACACCATGCCATTCCAGCTCTTCACAAGAAGCATGCAAACGTAATAAAACTAAATAACATGGAGACCTTAAGGAACAAGTCCATATTTTTCCAAAAGTAA